>NC_080796.1:14210110-14339702 GCF_028018385.1 Neofelis nebulosa | reverse complement strand
ATCCACCCCCCCACCCCCTCCCCCCCCACCCCCCCCACCCCTCCCCCCCACCCCCACCCCCCACCACCCCCACCCCCCTCCCCCCCACCCCCCACCCCCCACCCCCCCACCCCCCCCACCCCCCCACGCCCCACCCCCCCCACCCCCCTCCCCCCACCCCTGGGCGCAGAGGCGGGGTCGAGATCTGGAACAGAAGGGGCAGGCAGGGCAGATGCGGGAAGATCCAAAAGAACATCCCCCAGGGGGCGCCTGGGTGGCTCAGTCGGTTGGGCGTCCGACTTCAGCTCAGGTCAGGATCTCGCGGTCCGTGAGTTCGAGCCCCGCATCGGGCTCCTGGGCTGATGGCTCAGAGCCTGGAGCCTGCTTCTGATTCTGTGTCTCCCTCTCTCTCTGCCCCTCCCCTGTTCATGCTCTGTCTCTCTCTGTCTCAAAATAAATAAACGTTAAAAAAAAATTAAAAAAAAAAAAAAAGAACATCCCCCAGGACCTATTTTGTCTCCTCTGCTCTAAGCCCCATTTGATGTTCCAGTTGGGTCCTGCCTCTTCCTTTTTTCCTTCAAGCCTTTCACCCGGGGGGGGGGGGGGGGGGGGGGGGGAAGGGGGAGGGGGGGAGGGGGGTAACTAGGAACAAAACAAACCACACCCCAGGTTTTGTTAACTGCTGTTGCATAACAAATCACCTTAAACTTTAGTGACATAAAAGGAGGATTTAGTCTTTCCCATGGAAACCGTGGGAATTCCATGATGCTGTGGGAAGTGGGGAGGATCCTCCCAAACCGGCGCGGGCAGGTGGGCCTGGCTGTGGGCCGGCGGGCTTGGACCACCCGCATTGCCTCTCAGCCTCCACTAGGCGGGGCCAGCTCCCGAGAGCACGCTTTCAGGGCTGCATTCCAAGGACGCAAAAGAGCAAGCTGCAAGTGTTTCTTGTGGCCCGGCCCTGGTACCTGCCCGGTGTTCGTTCTGCTACATCCTCTGGTCAAACCTGTGTTTAAGGTGTGGGGAAATCAACACCTCTTTTTTTAATGTTTATTTATTAATTTGAGATGGAAAGAGAGAGAGAGCGCATGCGCACACCCAAAAGCACACACACAAGCGGGGGAGGGGCAAAGACAGAGGCGGAGATCCCAAACAGGGTCCGCGCTGTCAGCGAAGAGCCTGACGAGGGGCTCGGCCTCACGAAGCATGAGATGGTGACCTGAACCGAAATTAAGAGACTTAACGGACTGAACCACCCAGGCGCCCCCAACAGCACCTCCTAATGGAAATATCCAAGAATTGGTGACCTTATTTCACTTACCATATACTTCTAACAAGCACACACAACCTATTCCTCCACCAGCCACACCCTATACTTCCTGTAATTTATAGCCACAAATAGTGGCGCCTGGGTGGCTCAGTCAGTTAAGCATCTGACTTGGGCACAGGTCAGGATCTCACAGTCGGGCTCTGTGCTGACAGCTCAGAGCCTGGAGCCTGCTTTGGATTGTGTCTCCCTCTCTCTCTGCTCCTTCCTGCTGGTGCTCTATCTCTCAAAAACAAATAAACGTTAAAAAAAATTTTTTTTAAATTTATATCCATGAATAAATGCATATTCCCTCACTATTCACCCTTCATGTACTGTCTTCCTCCAGTCCTCTGCATTCCTGAGCCACCTAACACATGTATTAGTTACTTTTGAAAGTGCTATCATGCTGATGTTAGTTAGAAAGTAGCATACCATAGGTTCATAGTGAAATACATATTTTCAAACTGTATTTCATTCACTAAACAGATCCCTACTGCGTGCTCACAATGGTTAGCACTTTACAGTGCAGTGTGGTAAGGGGGACAAGTGTTCTAGATAAGCACTTACAGAGTCTAGCTCAAATCTGGAGTCTGGCAGACTCCACTTCCCTGGAGGAAGTGATGTCAGAGCAGATAGATGATGAGAAAGAATTAGGCAGACCAAGAAGACGAGGAAAAATATTGTGGTCACAGAAAATGGGATGGACTGTCTGAAGAGCAAAAATCATTTCAATGAGGCTGGACCTTTGAGAAGTGAGTGGAGTGAACAGGAGCAGGGCGCTAGGAGGCAGTAGAGGGGTAAGGACCTTAATAAAGGATAGATAAAAAGAGTGAACTTTCTCCTGAGAAGACCAGAAGGGATGGTTAGTGCTTTTAAAGACTGCAGTGCCGTGGTCCAGGTCTCCTGTTAGAAAGATCACTCTGCCTAAGAAAGAAAGCCATTGGAAGCTTTCAGTTTTCTTTTTAGATAGGCCACTGTCCAGAAGTTACGAAGGATATTATTTTAAAATATGCTAATAGGCCATTGAAAGATTTTTAAGGAAAAGAATGACGGAATTTGATGACTATTTTAGGGGTATGATGTTCTGGAGGAAGTTTCAGGGCATAAAAAGAACTGAGGAGGTGGAGAAGGTTTGGGAGGGAGGGACGCGTGGGCGTCAGGAGCGCCGTGGGCGTCACTGGGAGGCAGGATGAAAACCAGTCCCCAAAACTGGACAGGCTCCCGGAGACGCTGGCCTCAGGCTCACCCAGGACGCAGCAGTTCCCGTTGTCCTCCACAGCTTAGATTGAGGCCCCAGAGGGAGACAGGTGCTCTCTGGCCACAGGACAGAGTCCCTTCCAGACCCTTCCCCAACAGTTGGAACAGCACTCACAAAATGTCCCCCAAGTTCTATCCCGATTGAGATTTGTTTCAGGAAAAACTCAAGATCACTGGGGATATTTCCCCTCAATCCAAAGAGACCTGACTCTCCCACTGTGTGAGGAGACCAGCAGGGCCCCTCTGTGGGCTGGACTCTTCTCTCCCGCACAGAAGAGGGGCAGGGGTGGAGCAGAACTGCAAGCCCAGTCTGGGGACGCAGGAGCTGAGGGGTGACAATGAAAGGAAGTGCCAGGTGGAGCTGGGGGCTGAGGCAGGGAGAGGGTCATGAAGCAGCACCAAAACAGAGCCGCTCTGGGTATTGCAAGCAGAGATGTTTAATGGAAGAAACTTGCCATGAGATGTTTAAAAGCAGGAAGAGAAAAACGGAGAAGAAGGTTAGCTAGAGAGCAAAAGGGGTGAAAGAGAAGAGAGACTGAGGATATGGAGGGAGCCTCAGACCTCAGGCGGGCACCTGCTGCTGCTCTTAGGCTCTGGGCCTCCCTGGGGCCCAAAGCAGGAAGGGAGTGAGTCCCCCCTGCGCCCCCCCCCCCCCCGGGGGCCTCAGTGGCCGGAGGGACATGGAAGAGAGAGATGCCAGGGGCAGCGGGTTGCAGAGATGGAGGTGTGGTTCCCCAGCTCCTCCAGGGCTTCAGGCGCAGAGAAAACTGTTGCATCCACACGACTCCTGAAACAGAATGCTACGGGCACCAGTGACAGTCACAACAAAGTTTATTACAATGAGAGGCAAGGCTGACCGATCGGGGACCAACACTCTTGATAAGAGTGCGGCCCCGAACAGCCGGGGTACAGAGTTTTTATAACCGATCACATCGTTTTATCATCACCTGGGAACAGAACAAAGAAACAGGTTCCAGATGAGTTAGAAACAGTTGCCTAATGAGGTGTTTACTTTAGACTTTCTGCCTCTAAGTTGCAACCAGTGGATCTCCTTGACCCTGCCTCTGATGCTCTTTTCTTTGAACTTTTTTTCCTTAATTGGTGAAGCCTAATTTACAAGGGTATGAGGCGTAGTTTACCAGAGCAAAGCAAGGCTGTTATCTCTTAACCTTCAGTGTCAACACAAAGCTGTTATTTTTCAAGCTAAGCATTAGCCCTACACTACAATTTAACCCTTACAAAAACAACAGGTAAATGACCTGTACCTGCGCACTTCCTCGGACTTGTATTTTTGTTGTCCAACAAAATATTTTTTTTTAATTTATTTTATGTTTTATTTTTTAAAGTTTACATCCAAATTAGCATATAGTGAAACAATGATTTCAGGAGTAGATTCCTTAGTGCCCTTTACCCATTTAGCCCATCCCCCCCTCCCTCAACCCCTCCAGGAACCCTCAGTTTGTTCTCCATATTCATGAGTTTCATCTGTTTTGCCCCCTCCCTGTTTTTATATTATTTTTGTCTCCCTTCCCTTGTGTTCATCTGTTCTGTGTCGTAAAGTCCTCATATGAGTGAAGGCATGTGATTTTTGTCTTTCTCTGACTAATTTCACTTAGCATAATACCCTCCAGTTCCAGCCACGTCGTTGCAAATGGCAAGATTTCATTCTTTTTGATTGCCGAGTAATACTCCATTGTATATATATATATACCACATCTTCTTTATCCATTCATCCATCTATGGACATTCAGGCTCTTTCCATACTTTGGCTACTGTTGATAGTGCTGCTCTAAACATGGGGGTGCATGTGTCCCTTCAAAGCAGCACACCTGTATCTCATGGATACATGCCTAGTAGTGCAATTGCTGGGTGGTAGGGTAGTTCTATTTTTAGTTTTTTGAGGAACCTCCGTACTGTTTTCCAGAGTTGTCCAACACTATTTTTTTTTAATGTTTTTTTTTTTTAATTTATTTTTGAGACAGAGAGAGACAGAGCATGAACGGGGGAGGGGCAGAGAGAGAGGGAGACACAGAATCGGAAGCAGGCTCCAGGCTCCAAGCCATCAGCCCAGAGCCCGACGCGGGGCTTGAACTCACGGACCGCGAGATCGTGACCTGAGCCGAAGTCGGCTGCTTAACCGACTGAGCCACCCAGGTGCCCCTGTCCAACACTATTTATGGCCAGTTAGATGTATCAGTTTTAAGTTTAGTGGCTTTCAGTGCATTCGCATTTCCTATGCAACCATTACCCTGTGTCCTGGGTCAGCCATCTTCGCAAACTGAAGCTCTGTACCCTCCGCTCTCCCCTCCCCCAGCCCGTGAAAATCACCATTACACTTTCTTTAAGGATTTTTTAAGCCCCATCAGGCATTAATTGTGCCGTAAGTTTGCCACTTCCTTTATCATTTCATTTATTGAGGTTTGCAGGTGATAAGCCCTCTTCTTTTTTAAAAAATTTATTTTTAACTTTAATTATAAAAATTTTCAACCACATATAAAAGTAGAATTGTAGGGGTGCCTGGGTGGCTCAGTCGGTTGAGCGTCCGACTTCGGCTCAGGTCGTGATCTCGCAGTTTGTGGGATCGAGCCCCGCGTTAGGCTCTGTGCTGACGGCTCAGATCTTGGAACCTGCTTCAGATTCTGTGTCTCCCTCTCTCTCTGCCCCCACCCCCCCACTCACACTCTGTCTCTCTCTTCTTCAAAAATAAATAAACATTAAAAAAATTTTTTAAAAAGTAGAATTGTATGATGAAATGAATCTGAACGGCTCATTATTCAGTTTCAACAATTATCCAATATTTTGCAAATTATTTTTATTATTTTAATCCAAGTTAACATATAGTATAATAATGATTTCAGGAATAGAATTTAGCAATTCATCACTTATGTATAACACTCAGTGCCCATCCCAACAAGTGCCCTCCTTAATGCCCATCCCCCCAACTCTCTTTTTGTTGACCTAAAAATTAAAAATGTTTTTGTTTTATCTTCATCCTTATACATGTTTTCATCAGTATAGAATTTGGGGTTTGCAATTCTTTTGTTTGAATGCATTAATGAAGTCCTTGTATATTCTTTTGGTTTCTATCTTTGCTAATGAGAAGTTAGCTATCAAATTAACTATGGCTGCTTTGATGGTAATTCATTCTCTCTGTCTCTGTTGGTCTCTCTCTCCCTTCCTTCCTCCCTCCATGTTTTTAAAATATTTTCATTGATTTTGATTATCTGCCGTTTTACTGTGGTGTCTTTAGGTATGACTTTCTTTTTATTTGTCTTTCTCGGAGTTCATTAGGCTTCTTGAATTTGTATTTTGGTATGGTTAACATTTCTGGAGAATTCGCAGGCATAACCCTTTCAAATAGAGCCTCTGCCAGTGCTCTCTCTCCTTCTGGAAGCTTCTTACTCTTCCCTGAAGTTCTCTCACCCTCTCCTCCTAGTTTCTATCTTTCTCTCTCTTATTCTGTATAATACCTTCTGCCCTATCTTTCAGGTATGTCATTTTCTGTGTTCAACCTGCTTTAAATACCATTTTACTGAAACATTAATTTGGTTTTTTTTTCATGTAAAAAGCTTTATTTGTTTTTGTTGTTGTTGTTGCTGTTGTTTTTACAAATTTGTTATTTCACTTGTTATAGTTTCCTATTTCCTGAGGATATTTTTCAGTCTCATATTTTTTAAACATAATTATCATTAAAAATAATCTGCTGCTGGACACCTGGCTGGCTCAGTCAGTAGAGCCTGTGACTCTTGATCTCAGGGTCATGCGCTCAACTCCCATGTTGGGCGTGGAGCCTACTTAATAAAAAAAAAAATATATCTGTTGCTAATAATTCTAGCATTTGAAATCTTTGGAGGCTAGTTTATGCCAGTTTTTCTGTTAATTCCTGTTTATTGCACCTTATTTCCTTGTTGTACTCATTTCTTTAATTTTGTCCTACTTTCTTCCCTTGAAAATTTATCTGTGAGATTTTCCAGAGACCCAGGATAAACATTTCTTCAACCAGAGAGAGGTTTTGCATTTGCAACTCCAAGCACCTGGGTACTAGGAACTGTAACCATTTAAAAGTAAATATGTCTCATAGCCAAAGTATGGAAAGAGCCCAAATGTCCATTGATGGGTGGATGAATGGATGAATGGTATATATACGCAATGGAGTATTACTTGGCAATCAAAAAGAATGAGATATTGCCATTTACAACAACGTGGATAGAACTAGAGGGTATTATGTTAAGTGAAATTAGTCAGTGAGTCAAAGATAAATATCATATGATTTCACTCATATGAGGAATTCAAGATACAAAGCAGATGAACATAAGGGAAGGGAAGCAAAAATAATATAAAAACAGGGAGGGGGACAAAACATAAGAGACTCTTAAATGCAGAGAAAAAACAGCGTTGCTGGAGGGGTTGTAGGAGAGGGGATGGGCTAAATGGGTAAGGGGCATTAAGGAAGACACTTGTTGGGATGAGCGCTGGGTGTTATACATGGGGGATGAATCACTGGATTCTACTCCTGAAATCATCATTGCACTATATGTTAACTAACTTGAATGTAAATTTAAAAATAAATTTAAAAAAATTAATATGTCTTCACGCCTGATATTGTTAATTTTGGCTGCAAGTGTTCATAGAGTCAACATTGGGTTTTTATACTCAGGGGCAGGTCTTTTTCTCCACCTGATCTCACTTGAGAGGCAGTAGGAAAGGGATCCAGGTGCACTCTGGTCAGTCTGTCTTTTTAAGGCAGCTCTATTTCAGCTCACTTTCTCAGCTGTTTCCAGCCAAATCTGCAAATACCTCCAGAGCCAGAGTGAACCATAGCTCACCAGCAACCTCTTGTTTCTTGACTTCCAAATTTTGAACTATCTTCTCTAGAAATTTTAAGAAGCTATCTTTGCAATAACTTCTAAGAAGTTTTTTCTGATTCTATCATTTTAAGTCATCTTCAGTATGAATGTGGTCCAAATAACAAAGTCTGCTGTTATAGAAAATGGAAGCCCCCTAATTATCATTCTACCTATTTTCTCATTTCTATCAAGTTTCTGCACAGTCCAATGTTAGCCATAGGGCTTCCTCAACTCTAATATGGGGTTAATCATTTTTTCCCAGCCCACAGAGTCAGTGTGAAGGTCAAATAAGGTACTGTAAGTGGAAGTTCCTATAAACCTATGTGTCATCCAGAGGGAACAATTAGGAGGGATGAGCACAGTGATTTGATCATTTGTGTGTTCTTCTCAGCTCTAAAATTCCAAGAGTCTATATTTCGGATGAATATGTCTCATCTCCACTTACATATATAAATCTTTAGACCATTCTCTCCCCATTTGTAATACCAAGTACCATTTTTTTTTCCCTCTGTGACTCTACCTTTCCTTAAAAATTCATGCAAGTATACCTTCTACAGAAGGGGTCCTCATGATGCCTACAAGAATCCAGATGTGTGGTTGCCAGTTAGACCAACTTAATCAGAATCTCTGGTTGGGGTGTGGTCCAAATGAAGCTATTGTATGGCCAAGGTTAATAATCATGTTTTATATAAAACCTTTCATGCCTTCTGAATCTGATCTTTTATTGACTTTATCATTAATTGGGACAGAGCCTCTAGTGCCTCATGAGTTAGTTATCTTGTTGAATTTGTAAATGTCTTATCTTTCAAAATAGAATACAGATTCGTTTATGGATAATCTACCTTTACCTCCCATATTGCATTTGCTTCCCATATCCCTTGTGAATAATAAAGCACCTAAATGTGTGTCCGTAAATGATTGTTATAAGGTGTAGGAAAATGACCTGTTTGTCCTAGGTAATATACTGATGCCAGTTTCTAAAATAAAAAAAAACAAAACAAAAAACTTCAATCAGTTACGTTTCTATACACCAATAATGAAGCAACGGAAAGAGACATCAAGGGATCAATACCATTTACAATTCCACCAAAACCCATAAAATATCTAGGAATAAACCTAAGCAAAGAGGTGAAAAATCTATACACTGAAAAGTATAGAAAGCTTATGAAAGAAATTGAAGAAGACATAAAAAATGGAAAACATTCCATGCTCATGGATTGGAAGAACAGATATTGTTAAAATGTTGATACTACCCAAAGCAATTTACATATTCAATGCAATCCCTATAAAAATAACACTGGCATTCTTCACAGAGCCAGAATAAACAATCCTAAAACTGGTATGGAACCAGAAAAGACCCCAAATAGCCAAAGCAATCCTGAAAAAGAAAACCAAGCTGGAGGTATCACAATTCCAGATTTCAAGATGTACTACAAAACTGTAATCATCAAGACAGTATGGCACTGGCACAAAAACGGACACATAGATCAGTGGAACAGAATAAAGAACCTAGAAATGGACCCTCAAACGTATGGCTAACTAATCTTTGACAAAACAGGAAAGAGTATCCAATGGAATAAAGACAGTCTCTTCAACAAATGGTGTTGGGAAACTGGACAGCAACATGCAGAAGAATGAACCTGGACCACTGTCCTACACCACATACAAAAATAAACTCAAAATGGATTAAAGACCTAAATGGAAGACAAGAAGCCATCAAAATTCTAGAGGAGAAAACAGGCAACAACCTCTTTGACCTTGGTCATAGCAACTTCTTACTTGACATGTCTCCAGAGGCAAGGGAAACAAAAGCAAAAATGAACTATTGGGACCTCATCAAGATAAAAACCTTCTACACAATGAAAGAAATAATCAGCAAAACTAAAAGACAACTGATGGAATGGGACAAGATATTTGCAAATGACATATCAGATAAAGATTAGTATCCAGAATCTATAAAGAACTTGTCAAAATCAACACCCAAAAAAACAAATGACCCAGTGAAGAAATGGGCAAAAGAAATGAATAGACATTTTTTCAAAGAAGACATCCAGATGGCTAACAGACACATGAAAAGATTCTCAACATCACTCATCATCAGGGAAATAGAAATCAAAACCACAATGAGATACCACCTCACACCTGTCAGAATGACTAACATTAACAACCCAAGCAACAGTAGATGTTGGCGAGAATGCAGAGAAAGAGGGTCTCTTTTGCACTGCTGGGAATGCAAACTGGTGTAGCCACTCTGGAAAACAGTGTGGAGGTTCCTCAAAAAATTAAAAATAGAACTACCCTATGACCTAGGAATTTAACTACTAGTTATTGATCCAAAGTATACAACAGTGCTGATTCGAAGGGGCACATGCACCCCAATGTGTATAGCAGCACTATCAACAATAGCTAAGGTATGGAAAGAGCCCAAATGTCCATTGACAGGTGAATGGATAAAGAAGATGTGAGATATATCTATCTCTCTATCTCTATCTATCTCTATCTCTATCTCTATCTATATATATAATGGAATATGACTTGGTGATCAAAAAGAATGAACTCTTGCCATTTGCAACAACATGGATAGAACTAGAGTGTATTATGCTAAGTGAAATAAGTTAGACAAAGACAAATATTTTATGACTTCACTCATATGTGGAATTTAAGAACAAAAAAAGATGAGCATAAGGAAAGGGAAGCAAAAATAATCTAAAAACAGACAGGGAGACAAACCATAAGAGACTCTTGTGTACAGAGAGCAAACAGGTTTGCTGGTGAGATATTGGGTTGGGGGATGGGCTAAATGGGTGATGGGCATTAAGGAGGGCAGTTGCTGGGATGGGCACTGGGTGTTATATGTAAGTGATGAATCACTAAGTTCTATTACTGAAATCATTATAACACTGTACGTTAATTAACTTGGATTTAAATTAAAATAATCAATTAAAATTAAAATTAAAAAAATAAAAATAAAAAAACAACTTCAAAACATTAGAGAATTGGTTGAATAAATTATGTGTTAACCCTATGGTGGAATACATTATAGCTATCACAAAATATGTTGGAGAAGACTATTGAATGGTAAAATGATTTTGGTACATTACACAACAAGCCATAAATTACAAACAGTATGCAATTTTCAAAATTTAGAGAAGAATTTATGGACAAGTGGTATTCTTGAACTTTTTTTTATTTTTTAGAGAGAGAAGTTTGGGAAGAGAGGCAGAGAAAGAGAGAGAGAAGCTAAAACAGTCTCCTCACTCAGCATGGAGCCCAGCACAGTTTTTGATCTCATGACCCTGGGATCATAACCTGAGGCACAATCAAGAATCAGAGCTCAATTGACTGAGCCACCCAGGTTCTCCTTGAACATTTGTATTCAAAAAGCAAAATAAAAACAAAAGCAGCATTGTTTTCCTAAGATGCCTTGCACAAGTGGGGGAAGGGCAGAGAGAGAAACAGAGAATCCCAGGCAGGTTCCAAAGCTGTCAGCACAGAGTCCAACGTGGGGCTCAAACTCAGGAACAGTCAGATCATGACCTGAGCTAAAGTCAGATGCTTAACCAACTGAGCCACCCAGGCACCCCTCACCACTGCCTTTTAAACAGTACCTCTCTTTTCTAGATTTCCATCCAAGATCATTGTCATCCTGGGAAATGATTTATCTGGCACAAACAGAGGCACCACCTCTCACGGTTTTGCTGTCACCCTGTTGCCAACATCTGCTGTTTCCCTCCATCTAATACAAGATATATGGGCTGTGGACATAGCCTACGGGTTTGAGTGTAAGTATGATTGGTCACCTGGCTAAATCCTGGTTAAGTATTTGGATTCACTAAAGTTCTAAAAGCATGAAACTAGGATATAAAAGGAAGCTATAACAAGGTTGAGCTTTTTATAACATTGGATGGGGTCAGCTATGTGAGTGATGTGGAAAAGAGTGTGATGAAAAGAGTAGATCACTTTTTTACTTGGAGAATAAAATAGTTTTACAAAGAAACTAAAGTAAAACTGTGTGCCAAAGGAGCCCAAGATATTAAAAAAAAAGAAGAAGGAGAAGGAGAGGGAGGGGAAGGAGGGGGAGATGTGGGGGAGAAGAAGAAGGAGGAGGAGAAGAAGAAGAAGAAGGAGAAGGAGGAGAAGAAGGAGGAGGGGGGAGGGGGAGGGGAAGGGGAAGGGGAAAAGAAAAGAAAAACCCTGCAAGAGAATATATCAAAATGTCACCTGCCATCAGAACTCATCCATTTCTGGCTGGAATGTTATTTGGTACAAACACCATTGAAAACAGTTTGGCAATAGCTATCAAAATTACAAATTCACATATCTTTTGAAGCAGCAATTCCACTTGTAAAGGTAATTTATGACATGCTCACACATTTGCAAGATAATATATGTGCGCCCTTAACTAATGCAGCGTAGTGTGGAAAAGTTGAAAATAAAACATCCATCAGAAGGAACTTGTTAAATAATTATATATGACTGAAGTTTACGCAACTGTAAGATTAAAAGATAAAAAAACACTTTATGAACTCATACAGAATAATCTCCATACACAATTTAAATAAGAGAGGGGAGAAGTAATATGCATACTTTTCAATGTAGTATGTATATAAAATTTGGTTGCCTTTAGGGAGAGAAAATGTATGGAGACAAGGAATTTTTTTTTTTTAAAGACTTAATTTTTCAGAGCAGGTTTAGGTTTACAACAAGATTGAGAGGAAGGTACCAAGATTTCTTGTATAGTTTTTGCCCCCACATGCATTGCCTCCTCCGTTAACAACATCAGTCGCCCAGAGGTACATTTTTTCTGAGGATGAACTGACATTGACACATTGCCATCTCTAAATGTTCAGTTTACCTTAGGGTTCACTCTTGGTGTTGTACATTGTATGGATTTGGAAAAATGTATAATGACATATATCCATCATCATATCATACAAAATATTTTCATTACCCTAAAAATGAATGTTTTCATTGTGCACTCTTTTGTAGCTCTTGAATTTGAGCCATGTAAATGAATTGCTTAGTGGGGCGCCTGGGTGGCGCAGTCGGTTGAGCGGCCGACTTCAGCCAGGTCACGATCTCGCGTCTGTGAGTTCGAGCCCCGCGTCGGGCTCTGTGCTGACAGCTCGGAGCCTGGAGCCTGTTTCCAATTCTGTGTCTCCCTCTCTCTCTGCCCCTCCCCTGTTCATGCTCTGTGTCTCTCTGTCCCAAAAATAAATAAAAAACATTGAAAAAAAAAAATTTAAAAAAAAAAAAATAAAAAAATAAAAAAAAAAATGAATTGCTTAGTTAAAAAAAAACAAAAAACATTTAATTAATTATTTAAAATAGTTTTAAAAATAATGTAAAATATTGCCAACCTGCTGGAGTGTAAGCTTCCTGGAGGGGGAAGGACTATGTCTACCTTGTATGTAGTCCTGTGCCAGCACAGTGCCAGCATAAAGTAGCTGAATAGTAGCTGATCAATAAATGAATGATTAATATTTAGTATTGGGTTTTAAGAGGTTTTTTTTTTTTGATAATTTGTAAATATTCTAGAACATAGAGGTATTGATTTTTTAGTGATCAGAAATAGAATTTTTAAGTGGAAAGGAAAACTCAGATACATTATAACTTTTAGACCCAAGCAAGTGGCTCCCCTGCTCTGGGTCAGCCTTGTGCCTCAGGTAGCCCTGTGCACTGGAGCATCTTCCTCAAAGTTTTCTTGTTGGACGGGACCAGCTGAGCCTGTAGTGCCATTGAACAGGATGCTACAGGTGTGGACCAGATCCCAAGGTGCTCTCCAATCCTTGCCCACTGTCCCCCTGCCAGGGGTGACCAGATGCCCCAAGCAACTCCAGGATTGTGTCCATGCATTATCCCTGCCTGGCCCCGTGACTGGGTCCTGCTTCCAGGAGGGTGACCAGAGAACAGATAGCTTTCATTGGCTGGTGTGGTATTTCTTCTGTGGAATTGTGTGGCATGGGCCACCAGTTGGTTCTGATACCCTAATTTTGAGTGACTGTCACTCAAGTCAGACACAGTGTAGTGGGTAAGTTCGGGGCTTGACCACTGAGGGTTTACCACTAAGTCTTGGGCTTGCATCATCATAAATCCCGTTCACTGGTCAGTTCTCACTTATCCATGTTCTGACATGTCACCAAGTTGTTTACAGAAGCCAGGACGCCAAAAAAAAAATTTTGCTGGGGACTCACACACCCCAAGGGTGACCCTGTTTCTAATACAATCATTTGTATTATTTGAAAGATTTCAGTGGCAGCAAATGGAAGTGTTAACATTCTGACAAATCAAAGCAGGCATTTTGTTCTAGAATAGAATAAAGGAAATAAAATGGAATAGAATAATGTTGGTAGGTGAGGGAAGAGATCTAAACCACTGGAGTCAGAGTCCCTACCCACCAAATCCAGAATCAGAAGAGCCCAGTGAGTTATACAGTGGGCTGTTTTCACAGCTGAAGTCAGTAGTTATACAGTGACTTAAAAAATTATATGTATGAATACATAAGCTTCAACCCCCTTGCCCATTCTTGGCAAGTTCAGAAGAGGTCAAGCCCTATGACTCCAGCACAGCAGCTCTGGACCCCCTGCCACATGAAGCTATGGCCCACAAGGTCCACCTCATCTCGCATGGTCATCTCCCTGCACACCCCAATATACTCTTCCAAAGAAATTGAACTTTAGAGAGAGCAGAGGGTCAGAGAGAGATCAGCTCGAGAAAAGGCCACGTTAGGGAGACAGTCAACTTCTGTCTCCTAAAATCAGAGACTGAAACCCTCTTAGTTTTCTGCTCTTCACCTGTAGCATGTATCTCTGAGCTGAATCAGGCAACTCTGTACGATCCAAAAAAAGCGCCTTGTCGCTGACTAAAAACCCCTCGGTCCTTCCCTACTCTAGACCAGTCCTTTCTGCTCCCTCCAGGAAGCTCCAGACTCCAAGTCAGACCAGAAGCTGTGGAGAGACCCTTGCTGAGGCCCACCAGCTCCTTCCCTGATGTCCTAGGAGGCCACAAAGGCAGCAAAGCTGTGACTCATGACTTACGTTAGGCCAACATGCTGTTGCACCAAGAAATCCAGCAGGGTCTCGTTTTCATTTTCATGGATGTACCTGTATGTTGCATGTGAGGAGACGTGTATGCTGGTGCAGGCAGAGAAGGAAGGGGTGACACGGATAGAGCACTTGTCACTGAAGGCTGGATCCAGCTGGGTACCGTGGACACAAACACCACTTACGGGGCTGTGTGTCATGGGCCTGAGGATGTTTGTTTGGCTCCTGTCTCCCCAGCATTGCTCACCACGCCATCAACATCTTGATTCTGCCTAATCCACAGAATCTGAGAACCTTGTGCAGCTCCTTGTCCCTCACCTTCTGCCCCAAATTGAGGGAGAGCCCATGCAACCAGACAGGGAGGCCTGATTTATTCTGGAAAAGAGTCACAAGTACCCTGGGTCAGAAGAAGCACCCAAAAAGTACTGTTAGTGGATCGCTTACTGCTGATGCCCATTCATGCATTTATTAAAAAATACGTTTTAAGCACCTACTATGGGTCACTGCAGCAGAAGACTCAGCTCAAGTATCTGTGCCTGGTCTTGCATCAGGGGCAGTGGGGGACAACATACATCTAAACAGATAAATGCAATAGAGTATTCCTGATCTGATGATGGGGAGGTTCTGACGTGGAGCTGTGGGGGCCCGAAGGACAGAGCAGCCCCTTGTACCTTGCAGGTAGGGTGGAGGGACAGATGCATTTTCATGCACAACATGGAATTTCAAAGGTGAGGAGGTAACTGTAGGCAGTGATGAGTCTAGAGATGAACTCTCGGTAGAAGGAGGAAATGGCACAAAGGGGGTGCATCAAGGAAGAGTAAGGGATGCCGGGAGTGGTTTCACTAGTGGACTTGGCCTGTGTGTTGGGATGGAAATGGGAGAACAGAGAGCTGGGATGGGGAAGTGGTCAAGGGCTGTAGGTTTAGACTTATCTCATGGGTGATGCTTGGGAGGGACCACAAATCATGGCTTTGCATTTTATTGTATTTCAATTTTTTGATATTAAAAAATCCATATTCTAGTTAGGTTGAAATACATGATACAAAATCATTCTGTTGTATCAAAAATAATAGCAATATTTTTTGTATTATCCCTAGATAAACATCTGCAAATATTCCCATTTATGGAAGCAAGTTCATTACTATAAATCAAAACAAGGCAGTAGATATAGCCATGGAGAAACCTGTGCCTTGGACTTTTAAAAAGTCACAGTGGGACACCTGGGTGGCTCAAGTGATTAAGCACCTGACTCTTGGTTTCAGCTCAGACCATGGTCTCAAGGTTCATGAGTTCCATTCTTGGTTTTGGCTCAGGTTGTAATCTCATGGTTCATGGGTTCGAGCCCTGCATCAGGTTACAGCATGGAGCCTGCTTGGGATTCTCTCTCTCCCTCTCTCTGCCTCTCCCCTGCTGACCCTGTCTCTCTCTCTCTCTCAAAATAAATAAATAAACATTAAAAAAAATAAAAATAAAAAAATTTAAAAACCACAGCAAAAGCAATTGAGGGCATGGGTTGTTGAGCACCAATGCTTGCAGAATAGGCCAAGTAGAAGGGCCTCAGGGAGGGAAATGAGTGGTCTTGGTCAGCAAGTTGGCCAAAGACCCTAGGGGAGTTGGAGAGGACAATAGGAAGCTGCGGAGTTGGGGAGGAGAGTGTTAAGAGGGTAGATGTCAAGGGAATGTGATCAGAACAATTTGGCAAGTAGGAGATCATGGGCTATTTTGTCCAAGAATGTTCACTGGAGTGCTGGGGTAGGAGCCCAAAGACAGCAGCAAGCAGAAGGAGATTGAATGAGGAGGGGGAGCCAGTGAGGGTGCAGGCCAGTCTTCAGGATCCTGGTTCTTGCTGGATGGAAGGAGGTAGCTTCCCAGTAAGTGAAGCAGTGAAGGACCTGAGTGCTATTGAAGCTGAGAGAAGGGAAAGGTTAGTAGAAGGAGAAGGTTAAATAATAGTAGGGGTAGGGGAAGCCAAGCCAGGGGATCTGACCTGGCAGCACCAGAGAGAGAACCAGAGACATCTCTGGAAATGTAGGGGTCATTCCAGAGCAGGAGGAAAGACTAGGGCCTAGAGGAAGGCCCTAGTTTGGAGCAGGGAACAGGAGGCAGGGTGACTTAGTATCATTCTTACCACCATCCTGAAAGGTTAAAATTATTTCCGAATAAACAGTTTTGAAGATTGTGAGGCATTTATAAGTTATATTTATATTTATTTTTTTAATGTTTATTTTTGAGAGAGACAGAGACAGAGTTTGAGTGGGGGAGGGACAGAGAGAGGGGAGACACAGAATCTGAAGCAGGCTCCAGGCTCTGAGCTGACAGCCCAGAGCCTGACGCGGGGCTTGAACTCACAAACCACGAGATCGTGACCTGAGCCAAAGTTGGACACTTAACTGACTGAGCCACCCAGGAGCCCCAAATTTGTGATTTATATTTTTAAACAAAAATGGAATCATAACAACTATTTTGAAATCTTGCTTTTTTTTTTTTTTTCAATGTATCTTATTGATAAGATAATAAGACATAGCATAGACAAATCTCCATCATTCTGCTCTGTGGCTGGGCATGATTGCTTTGTCTGGATGAAGCATAATTTATCCCATCTACCTCTTGGTAATGAACTTGGATCTGTCCACAGTTTTTGCCTTTGCAAATGACATGTGACCATATTTTTGAGCAAACACTGAACAAGATTTGCTTCTCACAAATACCATGAGTTTAAGCATATATTTCTGTTCTCAGCCTCAGTTCTATCATTTGTAGAATGAACATTAAAAATACTACGTTGATTTAGTGGTTGCAAGAATTTAATAATAAAGTACTGTGCATAGAACCTGACATACAGGAGGCCCGACTCTTATAACAACAGCACCTATTATGAACGCCTTCTCTGGACATTTCTCTGCACGTGCATGCACGTGCATGTGTGTATGTGTGTGTGTGTGTGTTGTTCTCCCTGTATAATGTTTCTGGCAGTGGAATTCCTGGCTCAAGTGTATGAATATTTCACACCGTGGTAATTATCACTGACTTTCTCTCTACAAAGTTGTCCCACTGCTATCAAAAGTGACTGCCCCCCACTTGATCATTACACTGGAAATAGAAATCTTTAAAAAATATTTACCAGTCTGAGGTGGAAAATTGCCCAGAGCTGCTTTATTTTGTGTCTGTTTTTCAACACCTGTCAAATGTTTATGGCAGTTGGTACTTTCTCTTTAACAAATTCTGTGTATTTGGGGGTGGGAGGGAGCTCACCAATTTTCTACTGTTTTGTAAGTCTCTTTGCACATTAGAGAAATGTGTCTGCCACGTGTGCTGCAAAACGGTGTCTTTTCATTTTGTTTATGGTCGGCTTTTCTTTTCTTATAGAACTTCTAACTTTTTTATGAGATCCAGTTTTTCGCTCTTCTCCTTTGTGGCTTCTGGGCTTCTTGTCCTGCTTAGGATAATTGTTCCATGATTCTAAAACATGGCACAAATGCTTTGCGTTGTTTCTAATACTGTTAAGATTTTGTTTACTTTACGTGTAAATCCTGATCCATCTGGGATTTATATTAGTGTAATAAAGGAAGGAAGGAACGATTCAACTCCCCCACTTCCCAGATGCTTAATGACGGTTCCAACCCATCTATTAAAGAATTTGTCTTCTGGCCCCGACACCAGCTTGGCTCTGCTGTGATTGCTGTGTGTGACCTCGCTGAGCTCTTCAAGGGCCAGGGACACAGGGTTTTCTCCTCTCTGACCCCCAGGACACCTAGCAGAGCGCTGAGCACAAAAGGGCAGCTCCCAGGCTGAGAAGGCAAACTGGGGAGCCCATCTGGAGTCTCAGCAAGGGACCATGGCTGTGCTAGAATGAGGTCTGGTCCCTCTTTGCCCTTGGCGGTGACCTGTGACCTCCCTACAGATGGAGCCAGCATTTCCTTCCTTCATGACCTTACCCAGCTCAGTGGCTCTTTCAGAGGCCCCTCAGCAGGAAGGGCAGGTAACAAACAAGTAACGGTTACCTGAAACTGGGCTTGCCTCTTGGTGCGTGTTGAGCCCAGACACAACGAAGCCAAGGAATAGGAGAAGGAAGGGTTTTAGTTGCAAGAAGTAAATGAGAACATCATCGGGGATCTTTTCCAAAGCACTGTCTCCCTGGGCAAGTTTGAAGCTAAGGATACATTCATCTTCATGGAGGGTTTGCACAATGAGGAATTCAGCACAGAGTTGGGGTAGAAGTGGGGCATCTGGGTGGCCCAGTTGGCTGAGCATCCGACTTCAGCCAAGGGCAGGATCATGAGTTCCAGCCCCACATCGGACTCTGCTGTCAGCACGGAGCCTGCTTCGGATCCTCTGGCTCCCCCTCTCTCTGTCCCCCCCGCCCCTGTCCCTCCCTGCTCATGCTCTCTCTCTCAAAAATGAATAAACATGAAAAAAAAAAAACATTAAAAAAATTGGGGAGGAGTCATCTTAAGGTGATAGAGTCCAGGTCTTAGTAGATGGAAGTCATGAGGCCTGCAAGGGTCGGCACCATGGATGTTCTGGCTCCAGTCGGTCAGGTACCCAGTGCTCAGAGGGGCTCAGATCCTACAATGATAACTCGAATACGCTCCAGGTCAGTCTCTACTTTTGAATCAGCACTGGGAGTTTCACCACTGATTTATCATCCCTGATATAATTAGGCTACCTCCTGGCCTGACAGCTCTTACTTTTTTTTGTTCCCTTAAAATTATTAAGGACTGAGGTCTATTTTTTCTGCAATTTCAACATATCCCAGGAAGTCCTGCAAGAAACGTGTTTGGGGCAGGTAGGGCTGGTCAGGCAGAGATCACAGGATGGCCGGGGGCCTACAATGACTTTTCTTGTGTCTATGTCTCATCTTTCTTTTTCCAGGGACTCCTGACTCTTTCTGCTTACACAACCATTAACAAAGGGGAGAAAGGGTCCTCTGTTGTCATTTGTTCACCAGAATATTACAGAGCTTCAAAAAAGGAACAACAAGTACCTGAATACCTGGGAATGTGTTTATAATATATTAAATGGAAATAAAATTATATAAGGAATATATAGATAATCCTGTTTTTGTAATAAACAATTCATGTAAACATTGGAAAGATTTGGAGACACACAACCAAGTATTCTGCATGGTTGTAGCAAGAGGGTCAGAGAGCTGAGTAGTGGTCCAGAAACGGAAGAGATGCCACAGGCCCCTGGGCCTCCCATGGCCAAGTGAACTCAGGGTTCATTTCGGTATTCACATTCTCTCCAGACTAGAACGGGAGGTGCTAATCACATAATTTTCAAGAACCTTCTGGTTATAAAGAGGTTTCCCATGCAAATAGGCCTTTAGGGAGAGAATGTCCAGACTACATTGATGACATAATCACCTTTAGTCAGTACATTGTGTTGTGTTTTGGTTTTTACCTTTACCTGTATGAGCCCAGAAAACACAAGTCCACTAACGAATGCTGGATCAGTGTGCCCTGATCAGCGATCAGGGTGCACTGACTCTTAGTTCACAGGATGCTTGCCAAGGACAGACCCAGGAGTAGCCTGCCACCCACCCCTCCCAAGCTCCCTGGCAGCCTGCAGGGCATCCTGAGACCCTTTCAATGCAGCACCCACCCCCTTAGGCTAATGTCAAGCTTAGATAAAGTGTCCCATGTGAGCCAGGGTGCCTGGAAAACAGTGCTCAGCGAAGCCATTGCTGTCTCTCCCTCCTCTCCTATTCATCAAAGGATTCTGCTTTTATGGAGGGGATTTGTTTGTTGGCTGTCCTGTTTCCCCTCCCCTGGGATTAGTTGATCTTTTAGAATTCCAATTTAAATTGCATAATTGACTCTTAGCTATACTTCCTTGGTATTATTATTATTATTTAGTGGCTCCTAAGTTATTGAACTATACATTGTTAGCCTTTCAGAGAGTTAACAGTGTGCCACTTCACATAAAATATAAGATCCCTGCACCCATGCAAGGCCATTCCCTGCACAATGCACAGTTACAAATCGTTGCTTAAACATTCCTATGCATTTTAAAGGAATTAAGAGAAAAAATTAGTCTTTAATGCTTACCTACATCCTTATTATTTCCAGTGCTTCTGCAAGGGAGTTATGCACCTTGAGGGCAAGGACAGGTATGGTGTGGGCAAGAGGAGTTAGGGGTTCCTGCAGTTTTCAAGACACCAGAGAAGTCTTTTAGGCCCTCAGCTTTTTTCCATGATCCCTACTTGCCCAAGCACACTTCTTGCAGAACTTCCTAGGAGGTGTCAGAATTTCAAAGAAATGGGAAAACCTCAGCAGTTAAGGATTTTAAGGAACAAAGAAAATGCAAGAACAGTCTCTACCAGGCCAGGAAATAGTCCAACCATATCAGAGACAATGAATCAATGGTAACCCACACCCCTCCCTGCTCAGTGCTGACCCAAAAGAAAGCAAGGCCCTGCATTCCTTATGTCAGACAAGGAGCCCAGGACCCCATCCAGTTTATATGAACTCTCAGAGCAAATCCAAAATCCCTTCTCCTTATCCAACAGTTACCTCTGCTTCATTATAATAATAATATCTCCAAAGGAGGAGCAAAAGCTTCATTAACATAAGATGCATGTACAGTCTTGTTTTCTAAGTACACCTGCACAGTCTTATGCCCACATTTACATGTGATGACAAAGCTCCCCTTTCTCCCCTTCCTTAAACACTGAATAAAAAAGAGCCCTCCCACCCCTGCTCCGGGAGTCATGGCCTTGGAAATTATTCCCCATCATCTCCTTATTTGCTACAAATAAAGTTTCCTTTGAGTGACAACTGCCCGTGGTGTAGTCTCCATCTGTACCTCATCGAGGAGCAAACTCCCATTAGTTTGGTTACAGTGGAAGCCAGAGAATAATCCAAGACAACATACAAATATTGTAGAATTTATAGGTCATGGAAAGAGTCCCAAAGAGTTGATGGAATTACCTGGGTGATTCAGGTACTGACCTTTGTCAGGGAGGAAGAATTTCCTCTGCCTTTCAAGGTCCTTCTAGCTGGACTTAGAAAGAAACTGACGTGAGACAGATCAACAGGAGAAAGTCAAATTTAATAGCGTATGGGGAATCCACACAAACATGGACATTCCAAAGACAGACATGATGCTTATATGAGCAAGGAGAAGGACAGGATCTGAGGACACAAAAGGGAGAAAGACCATTAGCAGGAAGGTCAAAGGACTTGATATTTGGAAAGCAAAGTTTGCCCTGTTACATAGAAAAATTTCTTAGGTAAAGAGGAATCTCTGGTAATAGCTTTCTTCCTGGTAAAGTGGGCAGTTGAATGGGAGGTAAAGAGTTTTTCCTGAATCTGCTGGGTTTTGATTGCTTTTAACTGACAATAATGCTCATGCCAAAGTAACCCATCTTGGGGTGCCCTTCCTTCGGTCCCTACACCTTCACTTTTCAGGGATTGGATTTATTTCTCTGATCAAATATCTCAAGACATGTGGAATTTTCTTTTTCCTTTTCTGCTTTTATGAGTTCAGATCTAATAAATTCACTTGTACTCTCTGTCCTCAAACATTTTGGTTCTGCTTGATGATTGCATTTTAGAGGAAGAGTAGGGTCTTTGTTCCATCAGTGGAAACACTGCAATTGCTTCTCTTCAACCTTCCTGGAGGGTCTGTGTGGCTCAGATAAATGCATCCTTTTGCTCTCCTTTAGGGAGACCATTTGCAGGAGGGACACAGCAGATTGGCCCTCCCAGCCCTCAACCCCTTCAGCCTTTCCTGCTGATCCCCATAGGCCCAGGAGCACACAGCCTTTGTTCTGAAGACTGTCAGAAAGTCAGGAGTTTGGATCAGGAAGTATGGAGAGAAGCAAGTAGAGAGGTAGCCAGGGGAGAGATCAGGCAGCACCTTTATGATGTCAAGAATTTATTCTAAATGCAGTGAGAAGTTATTACAGAGTTACAAGCTCAGGGGTGAACATGGGATATATAAATAAAGACATTTCATTTCATGGGAATTGGCCCTAGTATTAAATATTTGCAAACTCATTTGAGCCCCCAAAAGTAAACCTCCTGCTTTATCAAACTTATCTCTAACCTCATAAATAAAAATGTACGGTTAAAGGAAAATTACTTACTTCTCAACAACCACAGTGATTGTACAAAATAAAAAAAAAATTAAATTAAAACCGAGGAATTATAATGAGGAAATTGTGCAGACCTGCTTTTAACCAAGGGGGAGGGATGAAGGCAGGTCACTAGCAGGGATGAGCATGTCATTCTATTCCAGAGACAAAATCACAACGTTTCTTGGAAAGCTTACAAATAACTGAAATTACCCTCCCTGACAATTCCCCTTTGCTCCTTTACTCAGTTCTTAGCCTGAGACAGAGGAGCAGTCCCTGAGCCAGGAGCCTGCCTGGCACACATGGTTAGCCCATGGGGTCTCCAGTGGGCATAAACAGTTTCACAGAATGAAAACACCTCGTGACAGAGATGGATCAGACAAACCAAAGCCAATCCCTAATCATGTGTGAACACAGACAAAAGCAGGAACTGTCATCCAAACCACAAAACTGACCAGACATCTTATCCTGGCTAATGAGTGATGGCTGATTCTTTTTTTTTCCTTTCATTTTTTTTTTTAAGTTTATTTATTTTGAGAGAGAGAGAGAAAGCACAAGCAGAGGAGGGGTAGAAGAAGGAGACAGAATCCCAAGCAGGCTCTGCACCATCAATAGAGAGCTGGATGCAAGGCTTGAACTCACAAACTGCAAGATCATGACCTGAGCCGAGATCAAGAATCAGACGCTTAATCAACTGTGCCACCCAGGTGCCCCATGATGGCTGATTCTTGATCAGATATAGCATTAGCCACCATCTGTTCTTTCCACCTTCTAGGTATGAATTATCTAAATATCATAGAATTAGCCCTACTGCTAATCTGTAGCAAAGCCTTGTGTCCTAAACATTCACCAAATCCCTGGGGCGCCTGGGTGGCACAGTCGGTTAAGCATCCGACTTCAGCCAGGTCACGATCTCACGGTCCCTGAGTTTGAGCCCCGCGTCAGGCTCTGGGCTGATGGCTCGGAGCCTGGAGCCTGTTTCCGATTCTGTGTCTCCCTCTCTCTGCCCCTCCCCCGTTCATGCTCTGTCTCTCTCTGTCCCAAAAATAAATAAAAAACGTTGAAAAAAAAATTAAAAAAAAAAAATTCACCAAATCCCTCACATAACCCCAAATCCTGTGAGTCCTTTCTACCCCTTTTACTGGGACACACCATGGTGTGAATTGTGAAGAGTTAATAAACTCAACTTTGTTCAACTATAGCTGTGTTCCTGGAAAGTACTGACAGGCCAATTAATTTACATAAGGAGGGTGAGGGTCACATTCCATAGACAACAAATTTGCTTTTATAAACCCTGCCTTGCTTTTGTTTATAGACTAATCTGGTGATCTAAACATTTTATCATAATGATACATCTCCCTTTATCCCTTAGAATGCTTTTTACCTTAAGGTCAATTTAGTTTGATATTAATATAGCTACTTAGATTTGGGGGGAATTAGTATTTGCATGGTATTTTTTACTCTCAGTCTATATGTAGGTTTAAATGTATCTCTTTTTATTGGATAATAAATTACAATAAATTTTCCTTGAACTATTGGCCATTTACATTTAGTGTAAAAATGTGATACATTTGGATTCTATTGTACCATCAGACCTATGATTTTTATTTGTTTTCCTGTTTTTTTTTTTTCCTGGTCTCTATTCTTTATTTAACATCTATTATTTTTTATTAATCTACTTTTCCCCACTTTACTAATTTAGAAGTGTTAAAAAAAAAAAAAAAAGAAAGAAAGAAAAGAAAACCTCAGGCCCAAAATAATATCACTTAGACCAGGTTCCCAAATCAGGGATTAATATCCAATCTAATTGCAGTTTCAATGTCCCCCAGAAATATGGCTTTAACTGATCAGTCAGGAATTTTCTTGTCAGCACCAATAAGTTAATTTGTCATTGGGCCCTCTCCATCCCCAAATGAAGATAAATCATCTGAATGATAAGATTCCCTTTCCCTTTCCCCTAAAAGAAAGTGACCTTGCCTGGGACAATCTTTTCTTTTCTTTTGCTAATAACTTCCTTGCCCCACCCTCTTTCCTGTAAAACCTTCAATTTTGTAGAACTTGGAGTCCCTCTCCACTTGCCAGATGAGGTGCTGCCTGATTCTTGAATGATTTAATAATAAAGCCAATTTCTTCAAATTTACTTGCTTGAATTTTTAAAAACAGATTTTATGTATTTCTGTTCTTGTGGTGGTCAAGAAATTACAATGTGCTTTATTAATTTATTAATGTCTAAATTCAACTTATTTATGTCATCCTTGATAATAAAAGCAATTTAAAACACTTTACCTCCATTAACCACTCCAACTTATTTCTTTGTTTCATGTCTTTCAATTTTGTCTTGTTTTTTAATTTACTTTCTTAATTTTTTTATGTTTATTTATTAAGAGAGGAGAGAGAGAGACAGAGCACAAGTGGGGGAGAGGGAGAGAGAGACACAGAATCTTAAGCAGGCTCCAGGCTCTGAGCTGTCAGCACAGAGCCCGACGCAGGGCTCAAACCCACAAACCTCGAGATCATGACCTGAGCTGAAGTCAGCCGCTCAACCGACTGAGCTACCCAGGCGCCCCTATCCTGGTTTTTTTTTTTTTTTTAAACTGTATATGTTATTATTTTTCTGCTTGATGAAATCAAAATCTGTCTAGATATTTCCCATATTTATCACTTCTTTTAGAACTTTCTTCAGATGAGAGTCTACAGGTGAAGAACTCTCCTAATGTTTACTTGTTCTGAAAATACCTTTATTTTACTCATGTGCTTAATAGATAATTCATTCAACATAGGTTCCAGGCTGACAGTTTTTCTCCAGCCAAGGGACGGCCTTATTTCACTGTATCTTAATGCAGCTAGAAGTCAGCGTCCAGTTTCATCTCTGCTCCTTTGAAGATAATCTATTATTTTTTTCATTGACTGCTTTTAAGGTATTCCCGTTACCTTCTACTTTCTTCGGTCTTACTATGATATACTAGGTATGTCTTTTTAAATATTTATTCCACTGGGGCACCTAGGTGGCTCAGTTAATTGTCTGACTCTTGATTGAGGCTCAGATCATGATCTCAAAGTTTGTGGGTTCCAGCCCTGTGTTGGGCTCTGTGCTGACAGCATGGAGTCTGCTTGGGATTCTCTGTCTTCCTGTCCCTTAGCCCCTCCCCTGCTTGTGTTCTCTCTGTCTTAAATAAATAAATAAATAAACATTAAAAAAATATATCCATAGGCCTTAACCTAACTGACCAATGGGCTACTTACAACCAAGCATAGTTACCAAAAAAGGGAAATTTCTATACATCCCTATGCTTCTTCACCTTCCTGCTTTAATTTTTTTTAACGTTTATTTATTTTTGAGACAGAGAGAGACAGAGCATGAATGGGGGAGGGTCAGAGAGAGGGAGACACAGAATCTGAAACAGGCTCCAGGCTGAGCTGTCAGCACAGAGCCCGACACGGGGCTCAAACTCACAGACTGCTAGATCATGACCTGAGCCGAAGTCGGCCACTTAACCCACTGAGCCACCCAGGCGCCCCATGCTTTAATTTTTTTAAATATTTATTTATTTGAGAGAGGGAGACCAGGGTGTGAGCAGGGGAATGGCAGAGAGAGATGGAGGCACAGAATCTGAAGCAAGCTTGAGGCTCTGAGCTCAAACCCATGAACCCTGAGATTATGACCTGAGTCAAAGTCAGAAACTTAACTGACTGAACCACCCAGACACTCCCTCGCCTTCCTGCTTTAAATAATCCCTCCCCCACTGCCTGGTTGCAGAGAGTCTCTCCTCTGCCGTCCTGCCCACCCTTCCCTTGCAGTGTATTCAATAAAGTTATATTTCCTTTGTTCTGCTTTCGATGAATTCTTTTACTGCCTGAGTCACTGGCTTCCATCAATTGTTGCCCCACATTTGGGGATTCCCATCTGATGGAGACAGACACCACAGCGGGTACACTTGTAATGCCCCCGATTTCGAATCCGAGAGACCACCAAGGATACCGATGCAAACGCATGAGGATTTATTTGCAAGCTCGAGCTCGGGCCCAAGTATACCCGACACAGCGGAGCAGGGACTTGGACCCCTAGGTTAAGAGGGGTAGCAGTTTTATAGGGGCCAGTGGCCAATGAGATTGTAACACACACAGAAAGTTGCATAGTCATGTCAGTCCACACGCAGGTGGCCAATTGAATTACAATTGACCCTATAGTAACTGTTTGAACTAGCCTATCACTCTGGTCAGAATTGGCGCGCAAGTTTGGTGGGCAAAAGGCGGGTTTTACATTCTTTGGCGGTTGAGCCGGTTTCCAGTAAGGGTGTGCTCAGCGGCTTGACTAGGGTAGGGGAGTGTCTTAAGCAATAAGTAGGTCATGTGGGGGTTATACATGAGATGGTGGGTGTAGCACAAAATGGAGTTAGTCTTGCTCTGCTTGTCCAGGGGTAGGGGATTTTTGTTAAATTCCTTGGGTCCCACACACTCTAGTCATTGTTAAAGAAAAATAAAAACTCATTTACATGAAAGTATACCTCTATGTACACAGATATGTAAATTATAGAAAGGAAAAGTTAGTGAAGTTTCTGCAGCCAATTCCAATGTTTGTGTCAGAGGGGAGGGACATTTTCCACACCAACAAGCAATTCTCCAACACCAGCTGTGTGTCCTACATTCAACTCAATTCTGACACGATCTACCTGCATGTAGCCTCAGATCCTACAGGTTAAAAGCTCAGTCCTCCAAGTCTGTCCCTACCCCCGAGTTCAGACACCAATCGTAATCTAGATTATCACCTGGGCTTCTGACTGACTGGCTGTAGATTGGAGGTTCTTACAACCCCATTTGTGTTTGATTAATTTACTAGAGTGGTTCACAGAACTTAGAGCAACATTTTACTTCCTAGATCACTGGGTTATTATAAAAGGGTAATACAAGTCAGGAATAGCCAGATGGAAAAGTTGCATGGAGCAAGGTATGGGGAAGGAGTATAGAGTTTCCATGATCTCTGTGGGCACACCACTCCCCCTAAATATCATGTGTTTACCAACCTGGAAGCTTTTCCAACCCTGTCCTTTTGAAATTTTATGGAGGCCTCATTACGTGTGCATGATTGATTAAATCATTGTGCATTAGTGACTGATGAACCCCTCTACCCAGCTTAGAGGTCTGGGGTGTCAGGACTGAAAGTTCCATTGCTCTAATCACATAGTTGGCTCAGCTGGCACCCAGCTCCCATCCTTTGGCAGGGTCCAAAGGTTGCCTTATTAACATAGCAAAAGACACTTTGATCACTCTCCTCACTTAGGAATTCCAAGGGTTTTAGGAGGTCTGTGCCAGGAAGGGGGTCAAAGACCAGATATATATTCATTATAAATCACAATATCAGTTAGACAAAAGGGAACAAAAACTTGCAAAGTTTACTTGGCAGAAGGGGAGAGTTCAGAAGTAGAGAAGAGAGAAAGGAGGACTTATTCTATCTACCATTGCCTTAGAAGTACAGTAAAACCTTGGTTTGTGAGCACAATTCATTCCTGAAGCATGCTTGTAATCCAAAGCACTTGTTTAATTTCCCCATAAGAAATAATGGAAACTCAGACAATTCATTCCACAACCCAAAAATATTCATATAAAAATGATTACAATACTGTAATAAAATACAAAATAATAAAGAAAATACAAAATGTAAAGAAAAATAAACAAATTAATCTGCACTTCCTTTGAAAACCTTCGTGGCTGGTATGAGAGAGATAAGATAGAGGAGGGTTATTATTTTTTTAATTTTTTTTAATGTTTATTTTTGAAAGAGAGAGAAACAGAGTGTGAACAGGGGAGTGGCAGAGACAGAGAGAGACACAGAATCCGAAGCAGGCTTCAGGCTCTGAGCTGTCAGCACAGAGCCCAATGCGGGGCTCAAACTCACAGACTGTGAGATCACGACCTGAGCTGAAGTTGGACGCTTAACCGACTGAGCCATCCAGGCGCCCCGACAGAGATGGGTTATTATGTAAGATGACTTTCACTATCACTAACAGAATCACTGGTATCTATTGGCTCAATGGAATCTTTTTCTTTTCATGCAAATTTAACAAGGAATCTATCCAATGATCCAAAATGAAGCAAAACTTACTCTAAATGGAAAAGCAAAGGACTGTCCATACATGCTTTGAAGTGACAAAAAATATACTAGTGCCAGTTGTGGGCATGTTTTAACATTCTGAAAAATCACTGATTCTGCCAAACATTGCAGCCTGAGGCCAAATATCCAAGCATGGGAGGAAATCACCCACAGTCCCACAGAGAGAGAAAGAGAGGGAAGAACCATTGGCTCAGTTGTGATCATGTGACATTCGATGTCACGTACTCCTTGCATTGCAAGACACTGCTTGTTTATCAAGTTAAAATTTATTAGAAATGTTTGCTCCTCTCAGGAAAGACTCACAGAACAAATTACTCGCAATCCAAGGTTTTACAGTATTTGAAATCTCTGTAGCAGTAAGTCTTCATATATTACTTAGGTGATACAATTAAGCAGCATTTTTTTTTTTTTAATTGGGACACGGGCACATAGGTGGCTCAGTTGGTTAAGTGGTCAACTTTGGCTCAGGTCATGATCTTGCAGTTCGTGGGCTCGAGCCCAGCATCAGGCTCTGTGCTGACAGCTCAGAGCCTGGAGCCTGTTTCAGATTCTGTGTCTCCCTCTATCTCTGCCCCTCCCCTGCTCATGTTCTGTCCCTCTCTCTCTCTCAAAAAGAAATAAACAGTAAAAAATTTTAAAAAAGAAAAAAGAAAAATTGGGACAGAATTCAGCAGTTAATAGCAAAATGATAGTTACCTTCCAGAGTTGATATCAGTGCAATCAGTTACTCATGCGTGAGCTCCTGAGGGGCCGGGAACTAGCAAGCTAGATGGTCCCTAACATGACAGAGCTCTCATCATGTTGGGAAAGACATGATAAACAGCTAAACCACAAGTCACTAGTTGTGGATGGAATTAAGTTTGGTAAAGGTGCTCTAAGGGAGGGTGTCTGGGGAGCCCCACTGTACAGAATGGCCTCCTTGGGAGGTAAAGCCTAAACTGAGGCCCCAAGAGTGATGAGCTGCCCCCTTCCTGGAAAAAGGAAGGAGCAGACTCAGGGGGAGGGCTCTGCATGTTCCAGAGAGAAGAAACTTTCCAGTACTGCGTAACTGGGAACAATCTTCCAGAGCTGGTGAGGTTTCAGGCTGAATAAATTCCCAGACACCAGAGAAACAGGATGGGCAGGGTTGAATACTGTCAGAGGAGTTTCTTGATAGGCCACACCTTCAGGGCCAGTCTGACCCTAAATGCAGTAAATTTGGAAAACATTTCTGGCTAACTGCGTGAAGGCCTGCTGTCCTTTCCTAGCCCGTTTCCAAACTGCCTTTCTATCCCATGTTCCATGTTTTTCACTTTCCTACTTTCCAGTGGTAAGGGATTAGTAAGCCCTGCAATGCTTCTTTATGCCAGAGGATCATTTTTCATCCCAAGGGTTGCAAACACCTGCAAGGATGACTCAGGAGAGGAGAGGAGCCAGTGTTTTCTGGCAGAGGAATGTGGGAGCTGAGAAACAGGGTCACATTGTTTCCACTCTTCCTGAGGGTATTGGAGCAGTCTGATTGTATTTCCTCTGGATTCTGATCTGTGTCTCTTCCTGACTGTACTGTGTACTTACACAGGTGTGAAGGAGAGAGAGAGAAGGGGCTCTCAGCAGTGGCCATTTGCATCCTTAAGGCATGAGGCTGCTTTACTGATGCAGAACCCCCATCAGGACATCCATTCCTGGGAGGATCTGGGGCTCTTGTACCCAGGGCTCTGAAGGAATACTCAGTTGGCATTTTCTCTAAGTCCACTTTTCTATTCTAAGTCAATTATTGCTCTATTCATCAAAGACCAGAGTCATCATGTTTTAATGGAAAGCATGGCTTTTGATCAGGTGTCAAATATGCCTGGGCCCAAAGCCCAGCACCTGAGGGATTCTGACCCTCACCTGAGATCCTGTTGCTTGTTTCAGAAACATTAACATGAAGAAAGAGAGGTAAGGTAATTAACACTCTCTCGATTACTCAGCTTGTGCTGTGATAATAACTGCAAGTTTCAGGGGTTTACAACCCAAGCATACATTTCTCACTCCAAGTTTTGCAGGTTGGCTGGCCTGGGTTCCAGATGCCTTCTCACTTGGGAATGGAGGGGAAAGGAGTGGCTCCTCCATGGGATATGCTGTTCTCACGGTGGAAGACAGGAGCACAAGGGCGGTGGGAGAAACTTGGGCTTGGAACTAGCACACTGTCATTTCAGCCCACAGTCCACAGTCCAAAATAATTCCCATGTGGAGGGAGAGAAAGATGAATATTTGCTTAACAATAATACAAATTGCCACACTAAACCAGGAACATGTCAGGTCCTCCAGAGTTGTTAGCCTCCACCCCTCCTCCCATGCCTACAGTAGGATTCAATGAATGCATGGCCGGAATGATAAGCCAGCCCTGTTGCCAGCCCAACTTTGAATGTCAAGCCAGCTGGCCAGTGTCCATTCTGGCCCCACAACCTTGACCTTCATCCTAGTCTTAGTGCCCTGAGCATCCCACCTGCCTCAGCTTCCTCATCCTTTCCAGACCCTCACCTCACTCTACTGTGTCGCATACCACGTAATCCTGTGTCCTGACAGCTGGTGGTAGCCCCCACTTTCTACCTTCTCCATGATCCCAACAGGCCACGGTCCATGTAGTTTCCTGCCATTCCAGGCCATTGTGGGCTCTGATTGCTAGGCCCATTGTGAGTGTGTAGACAAGAATATGACATCAATCACCAACTTTGTCATTGAAAAGACCGCTGAGCCTAAGGTAGCAAAATAGGTGAACACATAGTCTGTGGTCATATGGTTATAATGCATGGGTATCTTTAAGAATAAGCCTATGCCTTTTAACAAATTCTGGTCCTCAAATTACTTCTCAGTGATATTATTGTGGGGGTTAGGAGAGAGTGTGGGGTGGCACAAGAATTAGTTGGCAACCTGGCCTAATAAGAGGTGGAAAATGTATAATAAGTGAGGTTGTGAGGACTTTGAATATCACTTTTTCCAAGTCCCTTATTTTACAAATAAGAAAACTGAGAGGTACAGAGAAGAACTTTCTATAGTAAATTATGAAAAGAAACCAAGCCCCTTGAGTCCTGGGCCAAATCTCTTCCCACTGCATCAGAACAAAATGGAAAAAATCTTTAGGCCATCAAATGTCCTGAACCCCAGAATAGGCTATTAAGAGGGAGGCTATGTTAATTTAGTCTTTGATTGAGAAGATGTTAAATGGGGCCAATGGCATGGACAAAGGCATCAGAAGCAGTAGGTGTTGTCCAGGGGTGGGGAGCCTTTGGGCTTCAGCCAGTTTGGCCTTAGGTATAAAATACAGTCCTGCCTGGGAGCATTCAGGATCTTGAAGGGACTGTTTCAAGACATCAAGACTTTGGCTGCTTTCTGAGGACTTTCCTTTCCTTGCTAATGTTTGTGAGGACGATAAAAACAAAGGTCTGAGCCTAAATATTGATGGTGGTGATTTCCTTGTTCATATAGCAAAAGTCTTGGGGAATGAGTGATCTTCACAGTCTTCTGAGGGAATGACATGTCATCATCAGGAATTTCTAAAGGCATTCCTTGTGACAACGGAGAGTAATTCAGTACATGCGATAAATTGCTACTCCTAGATTTTCAGTCTAATTATCAAATCATTATGATTAGCAGGCAGTTCTCTGAAAAGAAAATTACCTGTATATTTTAGTAGAATGAGCTGTCCCCTGGAGGGAATTATTTCAGTCAGAGTCATGGTGTCTAGAAGCCCTTCCATAAGAATGAAAACAAAAAGAAAGAAGAAAATAAGGAGCAAAATGGATGAATGGGTGCTAAGGATACAAGATGGATTTCAACAATATTGTCAAGAGACATTTAGTGCATTGGAAGGGCAGATATGGCACACGTCAACCACCAAGACCAATGGATGCATGTGCCAGTGCATAGGTGAGAAGTTTCAGTACCCACAGGCAGATTGACTTGGAACGTTCTGCCCTTCAACTGGCATTGACTGCCAACATTTTAATATTGATTATAAAGAGTTAATGTTCTGTAATGCCCCGTAGCCAAAAGTCTATTTGTAGAAATTCTGTGAATCTTTTTGCAAAGAATATTTGTTTTACGCAAACACGTTAGCTCTGCATAAATCTATATTTTATTTTTCTGGCATGGCGTTAGATGGGGATTAGTGGGGAGTGGCAGGAGAGGGGAGCTCCAGTCTCTCAGGCGGAGCACTTCCATGCATTAGTAATGCATGCAGAATCTAGCAACAGTTTACTGAACATTTACTTGACACTACGTGCTGTGAAGAGCACGGAAGGAGTATGGTGTAGATGCCTTTGCCCACAACAGCTATTGTGAGCAATGGCTCATTGCTAGCGTTGCATCCGTTTCACAGAATTTAACTAAGCAGACTGTGAAGTTAAGTGGCTTCCTAAATCAGCATCTGACCTGGGACAGAAAGCCAGAGCCTTGGCTCTTTCGATGGTTTGAGTCTTAAAAACTATCCCCACTGCAGCTTATTGTGATTAACTTCTGTGGAGTCTCACCAGCAAGGAGGATGTTGGCTAGTCTGATGCAAAGCAAAATAAATTAAAGCTTAAAATTTCTTTTAGAAATTTCTTATGTGAACCAGAAATCTGGGCTCCCCTGTAACGATGAGCATTGCCTTCCCATCCTGTGTGAGTCACTTCTGGGCCCGCAGGTGTCTGGCCTCTGCAGCCGCAAGAGTCCTTCCTCAGACGCTCACATCGCCACACTGGCGTTTGTGAGGCCACAGTCAAAGTATGTGGAGGTTTACAAAGGAGACAGGGGACATCTGAGGCCCATAAGCCAGTGCAACCTTGAGGTTTTTAAACTGTGGTAAGACACATCACACAATATTTTTTCACTTTAATCATAGCAAACAGAGGCATATTTGCTTAGAGCTGTGGCTATTTTTTTCTAGTTAATATGGGTCTTGCTCTTTGAGCCCATCTGAGAGTCCTGGGGCATTTTAAATCTCCAGGAAAGTTTCTAATAGCTATCTTATCACCCCAGGGACACTGCAGAGAGATAGAGAGGGGCTTTAGAGAGGTCCTTTGATTTCTTTTATTACTTTTTAATGGTGACAAAATACCACCTTTCCCATTTTTAAGTGTACAGTGGCATTAAGTACACTCACATTATTGTACGTGGGGGGTTCAACATGAATCACCCTCAAAGCGCCACTTTGGCATGCAGATTTTCTTGAGCTGAAAACAATCAAAAACCAAAAGACTCAAGAAAAACTTAGACCATCCCCCTAAATGTCAAGAGGATTTATTTATTTTTTTCATTTTCATTTTCATTTTCATTTTCATTTTTATTTATTTATTTAGTTAATGGTTGTCAAATGATCCTTTATTAAGATATTTTCCTTTGTATTTCTTACCTGGCTGAGCATTCCACTGTATCACTATTGATGTCATGAGGGTGGTGGCCATCAACATTGCAGCCCACAGACTGGGTGGTTCCAAAAATCTCTTTAATGGTTCCAGAGAGTTCTCTGGATCAGTGCCACATCTGTTGGGCAATGTTGATGATCTCATCAAAAGTGATATTTCTACTGTGCTTAATGTTTTTCTGCTTCTTTCTGTCTCTTGGTGGTTCCTTGAGGGCTTCGATAATCAGGGCAGAGACAAAAGGTGCCATTTCTATCTGGGCCTGTCTGTTCTGAATGGTCAGTTTCACTGTAATCCTCAAACCCTTTCTTTCTTTTTAGGTGCCATTTCTATCTGGGCCTGTCTGTTCTGAATGGTCAGTTTCACTGTAATCCTCAAACCCTTTCTTTCTTTCTTTTTTTTTTTTTAATTTATTTTTGGGACAGAGAGAGACAGAGCATGAACGGGGGAGGGGCAGAGAGGGAGACACAGAATCGAAAACAGGCTCCAGGCTCCGAGCCATCAGCCCAGAGCCTGACGCGGGGCTCGAACTCACGGACCGCGAGATCGTGACCTGGCTGAAGTCGGACGCTTAACCGACTGCGCCACCCAGGCGCCCCCTCAAACCCTTTCAATCACCTGTTACCTTGGTGATGTCATCACCGACATTTTTTGGAGACAGAGCCTTCGGGCTGATTTTTGGGGCCAGGGCAGACGTGAGTGACACCGACTTCACCACCGGTGCACCTCAGGTATATGACTTTGACCTCATTGGGGTCGAACTTAAGCAGCATGGTGGAGGTAGTTGGTGTTGGATGAACCTGGATTAGGGACAACCAAAGACAGTTGCAGCATGGCCTCCTCTGAGCCGAAAGTCAAAAGCTGTTTTTTTAAGCTTATTTATTCATTTTGAGACAGAGAGAGAGAGAGAGAGAGAGCATGAACAGGGGAGGGGCAGAGAGAGAGAGAGAATCCCAAGCAGGGCTCTTAACCTCCTGAGCCACCCAGGTACCCCATCTAAGAGAATTTAGAGGACCTGTTCCAGGAAGGGAGCTATCACCATAGATAACTATAGTATAATATGAACGAGAAGAAGCAGATAGGGACAAATTTTCTTTTTACATTTTTAAAAATGTTAATTTATTTTTTGAGAGAGAAAGACAGAGCATGAGTGGGAGAGGGGCAGAGAGAGGGAAACACAGAATCTGAAGCAGGATCCAGGCTCTGAGATGTCAGCACAGAGCCCCCACACGGGGCTCAAAATCACGAACTGTGAGATTATAACCTGAGCTGAAGCTGGTCGCTTAACAGACTGAGCCATCCAAGCGCCCTACACAGGGAAGAATTTTTAGCAAGGTCTATTTGTTAAAATTCCTCTCTGTGTTCCATTGTTTCTGAATAGCCTAGCAAACACTTGTTTACCAAACATTTACCCTTTTTCATCTTCCTGTGCATTGTTTTCCTTCCCTTAAAAATCCCAGATCCCAAACCCCTTTTCCTTAGTTCAGGATGACTTATACACCTCATTTTTGCCTATCTTTGGAATTTAATGTTTCTGTGGATTCCCCATATGTACGAAATTAAATGTTACTGTCTCATGTCAATTTTTTAATTCATTTTTTAAAATCTTTATTTATTTTTGAGAGAGAGACAGAATGCAAGCAGGGGAGGAACAGAGAGAAAGGGAGACACAGAATCTGAAGCAGACTCCAGGCTCTGAACTGTCAACACAGAGCCCAATGCAGGGCCTGAACCCACAAACCATGAGATCATGACCTGAGTTGAAGTCGAATGCTTAGCCAACTAAGCCACCTGGGTGCCCCTGTCTTATCTCAATTTAATTCTTAGGCATACTAGAAGAACCTTGAAGGGCAGATAAAGTTTTTCCTCCCCACATGTGCAACCATCACCACCATTCATCTCCAGAACTTCCCAAATTAAAACTCTGTATCCATTAAACACTAACACTAGAATATTCTGACACTAACTAGCATTCTGCTCCCAATTCCAGTGTGTGGGTATTTCCCTCACATCAAACAATTCTGACATCAAATGATTCCCTTGACCCTTCCTCAGGTTTTATTAATTTCCTAGAAGAGCTCGCAGAACTCAGGAAAACATTTACCTACTAGGTTACCAGTTTATTATAAAAGAATATAACTCAGGAACAGCCAGATGAAAGAGATGCATATAGCAATGTATGTGGGAAGCATGTGAGCCTTTCATGCCCTCTCCAGGCTCACCACTCTCCCCAAATTGCCACGTGTTCACCAACCCAGAACTTCCCTGAACCCACTCCTTTTTGTGTTTTCATGGAGGCATTACATAAGCACAGGTGATTAAATCAATGGCCATTGGTGATCCATTTAACCTCCAGCCTCACACCCCTCTGGAGGTCAGGGGGATGGAACTAAATGTTCCAACCCTCCAATCACATGGTTGATTCTCCTAACAACACGCCCCATCCTTAGGTGCTTTCTGATAGTCACTTCATTAACATAACAAACGGCACCTTGATTGTTTTCATTGCTTAAGACATTCCAAGGGTTTAGGAGCTCTGTGGCATGAACAGAGAAGATCATGTATATATTTCTTATGTAAAGTATAATATCACAGTGATTTATAGAGAGAACCCTTCTTCCCTCAGCCCCTGGCAACCACGGTTCTACTTTCTGTCTCTACGAATTGTATTTGATTACTCTAGGTACTTCATTTAAATGGAATCATATAATATTTGTCCTTTTGTGATTGGCTTATCTCATTTAGCATAATGTCTTCAAGTTTGATCCAGGTTGTTGCATGAGTCAGAATTTCCTCCCTTTTTAAGGCCACACTTCATTGTATGTATACACCACATTTTGTTTAGTCATTTATTCACCAATGGGCATGTGGGTTGCTTCTACCTTTTGACTATGATGAATGATGCTTCTATGACCATGGGTGTACAAAGCCTTGAATTTTTAAAGGAGATTTTTATTCACACTTTGCAAGCTTCAGAAAAATTTAGTTGTCTATCTCAAAGACAGATTTTTATTTTTTAAAATTCAGATCTCTTGAGTGGCTCAGTGGGTTAAGCATCTATCTCTTGATTTGGGTTCAGGTCACGATCTCACAGTTCATGGTTCATGAGTTTGAGCTCCCTCCTATTGGGCTCTGTGCTAACAGCATGAAGCCTGCTGGGGATCTCTCTCTGCCCCTCTACTACTTTATTTCTCTCTCTCAAAATAAATAAATAAACAAAAAACTTCAGAATCTCTTGGTGGGGTAAGGCTCAGCAGGGTGGAAAAGGAAGATCAGAGATCCAGGAGAATCAGAGACAACAATCCTCTGGAATCCAAATAAGGACTTTGTTTTCCTCTTTCCACAAGGAAAGGATAGCAATCACTTCGAATGTTAAACAATGAGTGCCAATTTGGAAGAGAACAGAAAAGATGTTTTGAGATGTGCTATTTAAGAATCCACTGCTAATCTTAGCAAGAACGATTTTATTCCGTTAATTATGGAGACAGATGCCAGATTGCAAAGGTTGAAAGAAGTCTGATGAGCATATGGAAACAGTGAGAAGTAGTTAACTTCTCTTTTGAGAAGTTCAAGGTTCACAAGGAGAAGGAGAAAGCCAGACTATGGCCACATAGGAGACTGGTGATGAGAGGAAACTAATGTCAGTTTGAGGTTCTAAACATCATCTTGTTTAATCATCAAAGCAATTCTCTTAGGATGGCTTCTGTTTAATTCATTTTCAGATGAAGAATCTGAGCATCAAGAAGTTTAAGCAACTTGTTAAGTTAAGCAAAATTAGAACCCAAGACTGACTCCAGAATACTGTGTCACATGCCAGGAGGTTGTTTGTTTCAGGATGTATAGTGGAAAGATGATTATAGATCATGGGGAGCAAGTCCTCTGTTGTGTCTATTTCATGCACACCCTTCGACTACCTCTTGTATTTACTCCTCTGGTCTGATATCCTGACTGCAATACTCCTTCAACCTCTGAGAACAGAAACACATCAGCTCTCCCACCTTTTTGCTGTGTCTCCCTCCCACGCCCACCCTTCCTTACCAGTATGCATTGAAGTCAACCTTCCTAACCACTTCCCTGCTGACACCTTCTCTTCTGCTTCCCTGGTTAGTCTTGCTTGCTTGACAACACCCATTCAAGTGAGTGACTGACATGTATACTTGATATGTACACATGACAGCCAGTCCCATGTGGACCTTTACAAATGAAGAGCAATCACACCACTTCTCTCCTCTATTCAATCTCCTACTCACTGAGGTAACTCTCACACACATCTCTTCCCCATCTTCACTTTTTGCTGAAGAACTTGCTTCTTATTCCACTGAGATTAAATTTAGCAACACAGATAATGTTTGTGACCCTGTTATGAGGACTTTCTATAGAGCGCTGAAATTAAAGTTGAATTATGATGGCTTTAAGAGAGAACAGGAGAAGAACTGGAGACAATAGGTACAGACAAGTCTTTCCTAGAGGTTTATGACAAAGCCCAAGAAAAGGAACAAAGTTTGGACAGGGAAGAGGGGACAAGGCAATTTATCTAAGTGTACTATACAGTAGTACATAAAACCCCTGCTCCCAATCTTTAGAATCCTCTTCACTCTTGGGCTTCTCAAACCCTCCCAAAGGAGACCCAAGAATGAGGACATAAGAATTGGAGGGAAGATCTCCAGAAATCAGGGATTTCCTTCCTAGCTGAAAATGACACTCCAATTCCATTCATTCTTTCACTAGAGGAAAGCTCCAACAGACTGATTCTGGATTATCCAGGAGGCATCATTCAGTTGTTAGATAAACAGATAAACCACAGTCTGAAACAATCTCTATTCCCCTTCAGCTATGTTTCTGTCTCTCTGGGCTGGATCAAACCCAAAGCCAGGTATGGCTTGAATTTGTTTGGTTTTATTGGGTGGGTAATTAAAATGAAGTTCAGCCATTAGCAATGAATATGCTTTGCCATTCTACTCCCAAGGATGAATCAGGACTCAGAATTGACCATGACATTGAAAGCAATTCCAAACTTATTCTGCTATTCCCCAACTCTTTGGGGAGAGGTATCAGGATGAGGAAAGGCATAATTTGTGTAGTAGATCCTTTGCAATCATTACTCCAGGCATCATGGAGAAGCCATGGGTAAAGGTAGCAGGAAATTGGGAGAGAAGCTGGGAAAATGGACAGAGGCCCTGGTGTCAGGTTAAGGTGATAGGATTTTATTTTAAGGTAAGACAAGAGCATTAAACCATTTTAAGGAGGGAAGTGCCATGATCAGGACTTAGTTTAGAAGTACTCTTAAGATATACCTTGGAAATGTTAAAGGACAAAGTGAGATGATCAGATTTGCCTTCTAGAAAGAATTACTTGTCTAAAAGGAGTGAAAGGAACCCTAGAGTATCTAAGGAGGGCACCAAAGTAAGTCGTTAAGAAGAGCAACAAGATGAGATATGCATTTTGAAGGAATTACTCCTCTAAAGAAGTTTAAAAAGGTATAAATGGACAAGTAAGTGGGGAGCCAGAGGAAACTTAGAATCAAAGTAAGAGCCAAGGCCTCCACCATGTTCCCCATCCGCTTCATTTGCCAGTGTTGCAAGCAGCCACTAAAGCTGAATCCGTCCATGGAGACCTCAGGTCTTGAGACCACCCAAGAAACTACAGCTTCCACACTCTCAGCTCAGTGGGAGCCAGGAGAAACCTTGGAAAGAGGCCCTGCCTCCAAGGCAGAGACAGATACTGAGAAGCTGCAGGATAGTACCTCCTGCTCCACCCTCCCTGGAGATGATGGCAAGATATCCGGGGACAGTTCCAGAAACTTCATCTTACTTGGAGAGTTTGCCCCTACAAGTATGCTCAGTAACGCCCAGAAGACTGCTGGGGACATGTTTGACATCCTGACTGGTGAAAGAGATGTGGACCACGCCCTGTGTGAGGACTGTACTGACAAACTTTTAGAGGAGCTGGACACCCAACTCATTCTCACAGCAACAGAGAACCAGAACTACAAACATTGGAGGAAGAGAATACATGACGGGGAGCTGGAGACACTGCAGGAGGAGCTGGAGGGCCTGGAGCTGGAGGAAGCAAGGCTGGCTCAGGAGCTGGAGGAGGTGGAGAAGAACCAAAAAAGAGTAGCAGAGGATCTTGAGGCAGCCAGAGCAGAGACTCAAGTGCTGGACCAGCAGGATGAGCAGCACTGGAGGGACTACAGTAACTTACAATGGCAGCAACTGGAACTGCAGGATGAGCTGACCAGCAGGAGGAACCAGCTGATACATGCCCAGATCCAGTGGGACTGGCTGAAGAAGACCAATGTCTTCAGTGCCACCTTTGAGATCAGGGATGATGGCCCTGTGGGCACCATCAATAGCTTCAGATTGGGCTGCCTCCCCACTGTTCCCGTGAGCTGGAATGAGATCAACATGGCCTGGGGACAGACAGCCTTGCTACTTCATGCCCTGTCCAACAAGATTGGGCTGGAGTTTCAGAGGTATCAACTCTTCCCCTGTGGAAACCGGTCCTATCTGAAGTCTTTAACAGATGACGCCATTGAGCTGCCATTGTTCTGCATCACGGGGCAGATTACTTGCTTGGATGTCAAATTTGACCTCGCAATGATGGCTTTTTTGGACTGCATGCAGCAGTTCAAGGAAGAGGCTGAGAAAGGCGGGTGGGGTCTCTGCCTGCCCTGCAAGATTCATGTGGAAAATGGCCTGATGGAAGACTCTGGAAGCACTGGTGAGTTCTATTCCATCAGAACCCACCTGAACACGGAGGAGCAGTGGACAAAGGCACTCAAGCTCATGCTTATAAATTTTAAGTGTAGTCTTGCTTGGCTGTCTTTAAAATATTGTCAAAAATAACTTTCTATGAGGGAGAGGGAGATTTTTTTGCTTTAAACTATTTGTGACCATATCACAATTGTAAAATTGGAAGAGATAACATGCTTATAACTTTAAAAAGTTAATGGCAACAGGGGCACCTGGGTGGCTCAGTTGGTTGGGTGGCCACCTACAGCTCAGGTCATGATCTTGCGGTCTGTGGGCTCTGGCTGGCCACTCGGAGCCTGGATTCTGCTTCCAATTCTGTGTGTATGTCTTCTCTCTCTGTCCCTCCCCAGCTTGCACTCTGTCTCTCAATAAATTAACATTTAAAAAAAGGGATCAAGAGATGCAGAGGGAAAGCACTGGGGCTGGAGGAAGGTGGGGGGGAGGAGAATGAGAAAGCTGGAATCTTCATAAAGTGTCTGGGTCACTAATGTATGTAGCAGGACTTTATGGGGAGGGTGAATATTCGAAGATTAAGTTTTTGCTGCGATATATAGTGTAAACCCCTCCTTCATCCCTGAGAAACTTTCAATAAACTTCTATACATTCTTCAATGATTTAAAGTGAGAAGTGTGTCCTATTGGGCTATGCCATTATGTTGAGACCAACCTGGTGGGGTTGTGTGGCCAAAGAGGATGGTAACATCTTGGCTGATAAGTCAATCCAATCATCAGTTAAGAGTCATCAGATGAATTCTTACAGAGACCTAAAGATTTAAAAGGAGTCAGAGAACTTTTTTAAAAATGCAAGTTGCAGGGCACCTGGGTGGCTCAGTTGGTTAAGCATCCGACTCTTGGTTTCGGCTCAGGTCATGATCTCAAGATTTGTGAGTTCGAGCCCTGAATCAGGATCTGTGCTGACAGCTCAGAGCCTGCCTTGGATTCTCTGTCTCTTTCTCTCTGTCCCTCCCTGTGTGTGTGTCTCTCTCAAACATTTAAAAAAAAATGCATCATTCAACCGTTGTTCCATTGCTCTCAAGACAAAATTCAACCCTGGGTCTCCCTGTGTGTCTCCAGGCTCACCTCACACTTCTTCCAGCACCCTCTTATTCCAATACATGCTAAGTCCAAACTTCCTCTGCCTTTTGCCTAAGCTGTTGCTTATCTGCAAGATCTTTTAACCAAACAACTCCCTGAGAGCTATGTTAGCTTTGTAGTCCATAGATAGTGCCTGTAATAGCTACGGCTGCATACATAGTATCTATAAATAGAAGTCATTGTGGAAAATGAGAAAAGGAAGATGCTTAAATATTTTTTAAGTTTATTTTTGAGAGAGCACGTGGGAGTGGGGAAGGGGCAGTGAGAGAGAGAATCAGAGGCTGACTCTGTGCTGATAGCAGAGAGCCCAATGTGGGCTCAAACTCAGGAACCGTGAGATCATAACCTGAGCCAAAATCCAACATTTAACTAACTGAGTCATCCAGGTGCCCTGGAAAGTGAATAACTTGTCATACACTAAGAGACTAGGAGATTGGTTAAATAAATTAAGCTCTAAGCCTATGATGGAATATCATGTAGGTATTAGGATGTTAAGAGGAATATTTAATTAACATAACATTTGATGACAATACTTGTATAAATATATTAACTAAAAAGATTAAGTTATAAAACATAATATGAAAACTCAGAATAGTAGGAAAAAAAATTTTTTTAAATGTATTCCTTGAATATAAAGGTACTGCCATAAGTTTTGGGTTTTAAAAAACTCTCCATTTGAGATTAGGAAAGAGACAGGATACTGGTTACTGGCTATCAGCATTTCTATTTAACATGTGTTGATGCTAGCCAGTACAATATATAAAAAATTAAAGGGATAGAGACTAAAAGGGAAAAAATAAAATTGTTGGGGTGCCTGGGTGGTTTAATCGGTTAAACGTCCGATTTCGCCTCAGGTCATGATCTTGTGGTTTCCTGAGTTCGAGCCCCATGTCAGACTCTGTGCTGACAGCTCGGAGCCTGGATCCCACTTTGGATTCTGTGTCTCCCTCTCTCTCTGTTCCTCCCCCACTCACACTCTGTCTCGCTGTCTCTCTCTCAAAAATAAAAAATTTTAATAAAAAAAGTATTTTCATATGAAATAACTATGACAATATCTAAATAAAACAACAGATAAATCATTAGAATTAATAAGTGAATTAAGAATTCAGTGGCTACAAAGTCAATACAAAAATAAAATGTATTTTTATATAAAGGCAACAATTAGAAAAAGAATTTTGAAATAGTTCAAATTGTCAAATACCTAAGAATAACCTGACAAGGTCCTTAGCGTAGGAAACATGTTATCAATTGCCTGCAGAGCAAGAGTTGGAAATTTTTTTTCTTTAAAAGGCCAAATAGTAAATATTTTAGGATTTTTGGTCCATGTCATCCCTGTTGCAACTACTCAGCTGTAGCAACTACTCAATTGTGCTATTAAAGAGTAAAACCAGCCACAGAAAATACACAAATGAATGGGCATAGCTGTGTTCTAGCAAAACTATATTCATCAAAACAGAAGGCTGGATTTGGCCCTTGGGCCATGGTTTGCTGCCCCTTCACCTAGATGATAGCTTTCATGGAGTCATGGGTTATGTCCACCTCATTTACACTGTGTCCCTAACTGCACAATGCCCACCACTAGTCAACGCTCAATGCATAATTGCATGAATAAATTACCGAATTATACTGAGTGATGGGATTATGGGAAATTTTATTTTCTTCTTCATGGTTTATAAACATTCTCTGGTCTATATGTGTTTGTCTTAGGATAAAAGAAATTAAGGGATGTGGCTAGACATCAAGTTAACCTGCTGTTACATCATTCTGTCCCATTTTGTGATGATCCATCTCCTTCCCTTCTCCCATCCCCCACTTCCCACCAAATTTCTCATACAGGCAAATATTTTCCAGTGAAATAATTTGAATGGCATAAACTAGTAGACGAAGAGATTTTAGGCACCTGCAATAAAAGGTAAATCAGTTTTTAGGTTTTCCTTTTACGTGTGTGTGGTAAGAACACAATATGAGTTTTCCCCTCTTATTGGATTTTTAAGTGTGCATTATAACATTGTTAACTATAGACACAATGTTGTCATGCTAATCACTAGAACATAATCACCTTGCACGATTGAAACTATACTCATCGAATAGCAACTCCCCATCTCCCTGCTAGTCCCTGGCAACCACCATTCTATTCTGTTTGTATGTGTCTGACTTAGATACCTCATAAAGGTGGAGTCATAACTATGGAATTATGAGGCAGTATTTGTCCTTCTGTGACTGACTTAGATAACTCACATTTATTATTTATTTATTTTATTTGTTTATTTTGAGAGACAGAGGCAGTGTGAGTGGGGAAGGCGCAGAGAGAGGGAGAAAGAGAATCCCAAGCAGGCTCCATGCTGCCAGCACAGAGCCTGATGTGGGTCTTGAACTCACAAAACTGTGAGATCATGACCTGAGCCAAAACCAAGAGTCTGACTCTTAACCTACTGAGCCACCCAGGTGCTCCTATTTTTTTTTTTTTTTAGTTTATTTATTTATTTTGAGAGAGAGTGCATGCAAGCACAGGAGGGACAAAGGGAGAGGGAGAGAGGGAGAATCCAAAGCAGGCTCCTTACTGTCAGCACAGAACCTGATGGGCTGGAATTCAGGAACCATGGGATCATGACCTGAACCGAAATCAAGAGTCAATACTCAACTGATTGAGCCACCCAGGTGTCCTGATAAATCACTTTTAGAAGAGAGACATTCTGGGGTAACTGGGTGGCTTAGTTGGTTAAGCATGTGGCTCTTGATTTCAGCTCAGGTCATGATTTCATGGTTCATGGGATCGAGCCCCACATCAGGCTCCATGCTGACAGTGCAGAGCCTGCTTGGGATTCTCTCTCTCCCTCTCTCTCTGCTCCTCCCCTGCTTATGTCTCTCTCTCTCCAAATAAATGAATAAAACTTAAAAAAAGAAAAGAGACATTCTGGTCTCCTCAAAGTGATATCTGGAATAGCTGCACAGCATCACCTATGAACATGTAAGAAATGCAAACTTTAAGGCCCATCCCAGATTTACTTAATCATAATCTTTATTTTAGTAGAGACAGATGAAGATAGAAAGGCACAGCCATGGAACAGCCAGGAACTCAGTGTGTACAGGGGGTTGGGGGCAGGGGTTGCTGTTGAGAGAAGATAGAAAGATAGGAAAGAGTACTGTCTTGGAGGGCCATCGATGTGATGCCAAGGAGTTTAAATTTCTAGTCAGTGGAGCGCCACCCATCCCCACCCACCTTGGCCATGGTACACAAGCCCCCAGAAGTCACAGATTCACTTTTGGAAGCAGTGTAGATTATAGAGGATTGAACACTGGTCAAGTTTGCATGTGGGGAGTGGGGTATCCTCAAAAACACCAGCCCTATCCATGAAATGGCAGGTGACTGTTAGAAGATTAAGCAAATGACCAGAAGTGAGAAAGAGAAAAGGGGAAGAGGTTTCCCAACAGGCAAGAGAAGAAAGAAAGTGCCTAATGGCACTTAAGAGGTTTTTGCTGGTTTTGATGTGAGGATTCTCAGAGCAGTAAGGCCGAGATCCAGCTGGCAATAGATGGGAGAGTGAAAGGAAAAGAAATAGAGACAATGAATACAGACAATTCTTTGAGACCTTTGACACGGACATAGATGAAGCAGAAGCTTTGAAATGAGGACAACTCTGAGAATTTTTATAGTATAAGAGGACAGTTGTAGGGAAAGAATACAAATACAGCATGTGCGTGACATAAATTGATAATGTGAGACGAGAAAGTAGAAGTCTAACCCTGAGGGAGGTTAGGAGGACTGCTCTTGGACAGGAGGAAATATGTCCCTCAGATGAGGTGGGAGGGGGTGAAGATACAGATCATTTGTGGTAGGAGTGTGGGTTGTTAACAGGAAGCAGCTCAGGCAGCTTTGAGGAGGCTGGTGGAGGAATGCACATGGTGGGGGAACAGGGATTGTGAAGGAAACTGTAAACCAAGTTTCAAAGCCTGCAGTAAATGAGGGGGAGTGAGGGCCATGGCTGACAGGTAGAAGAAGGTAGGAAGTTTATTATGGAGCAGGGACCATAAAGAGGACTGCACTGAGATCCAAGACCAGAAGGAAGAATCTGAATAAAGACAGTGGAGGGAAGTGAGTGGTTATGGTATGTGACAGGAGAGCTCTCAGAAGTGCTGGTGTTGGACCTGTGGCCGAGGATGACAGACAGGAGGCCTGCCTGGCCTGCCTGGCCTCATGTTTATGACCAGTAGAGACTGAGGTTTCCACTGATGTTGGAACTGTCAGTTGCGCTCACACCTCCTTTGCTCCATTGCTCTAACAGGAAGGTGCTAAGAAGGTGGTCTGGGACCTTTGATTTGAGCTCACTAGGGAGTGAGGAGGGCCATTTGGGTCCTGGACATTTAGCACCCACAGTTGATCCCTAGAGCTCTGGGGGTTTGTAGAGAAGAGTCAAAGAGGTCTGATGCCCTAGAGAGAAAAAATAACCCTTAACTAGAGTTTCCTTCAAGCACTTGGGAGGAGGTTGGTTGAATCCCAGATGGTTGCCTCCTGTTGGAATCCCAGTGGCTCCCAGTGACCACTAAGTAGTTCTATCCACAGATAGAACTCTCTTATGTAGGAGAAAATGGTCTAGCTTCTAGACAATGTCTTGGAGCAGAGCTTGCTACAGGGAGCTAGACAGGGGTTGAAGTCCATTGACATGGCTAAAAAGCCATAGATAGTCTACAGATATGAACAGCAAAGCGGAAACAAGTCTTGAGGAGAGTTCTTCTCAGTCTGGGTCATCTCAGGAGAGACATTTAAACTCAGAACCACACACTCAAATGTCCTTAGCTAGCACCAAGATGGTAACAATGTCTGACTTGGCACCTGTCCTACCTAAAGGGGTCACAGGTTTTGCAGCTCCAACCAGTTTCAACCTGCAATCTAGGTCCCTGTATCAAATCTTCCAACTTTTCTGGAGAACCTAGATATCTGGATTTAAATAAGAAATCCCGGGGGTACCTGGGTGGCTCAGTCGGTAGAGCATCTGACTTTGGCTCAGGTCATGATCTCACAGCTTGTGAGTTTGAGCCCCATGTCGGGCTCTGTGCTGACAGCTCAGAGCCTGGAGCCTGCTTCAGATTCTGTGTTTCCCTCTCTCTCTGCCCCTCCCCTGCTCACACTTTGTCTCTCTCTCTCTCAAGAAAAATAAAACACTAAAATTTTTTTTATATAAATAAGAAATCCCTTGGTTTCTAAATCACAACACCTAATGAAAATATTGGAAAACATTTTGAGTCAAAACAGTTATGGGACCACATGTGACCCTATGGCCATTAATTTGTAACCTATGGCTTATTTCACATGGTTGGCCTGAGAAGTAACGATATAAAGTTTATGAAAGACTTTTGTCAGTGAAAAAAATCCTATAAGAACAACTGGAATAAGGAGAAGAGATCTCTGCTTCTTAGAGGTAGAGAACTGGGGCATTAGATCTTTTATATAATGTTTGGGCATCAATCAGCAACTTGCAGCAAGTAAGCAAGTAATAACACAAATTCCAGATCTTTGAAGATTTCTTGTAAAGAAGAGGTTAGTAGTATCAGGCATCCAGTACAGGGGATCAAGTTTATCATATATTTTTTTAACGTTTATTTATTTTTGAGAGAGAGACACACACACACACACACACATACAGAATGTGAGTAGGGGAGAGGCAGAGAGGAAAATACAGAATCTGAAGCAGGCTTCAGGCTCTGAGCTGGCAGCACAGAACCCTACAGAGGGCTTGAACTGACAGAGTACAAGATCATGAACTGAGCCGAAGTCAGATGCTTAACCAACTGAGCCACCCAGGTGCCCCTATAATTTTAAATAAAATAATTTAAATAATAAGGTATACTGGAAAATAAATTTATCAATATTTGAACTAGAAATATTAGTATGAATTCTTGTGTGTGTTGCGTGTTTCTGGAAGCAATGATAAGCTGGCTGCTGTAAGTGCCCCACGATTCAGATCTTGGTTTCCCATTCTCCACGGAAAGGACACTTCTTAGAGAAAAAGTGCTTTATCATTTCCCGCCTCCCGCCCCGCTTCCGTCTCCCCCCTCCCTCCCCCCCAAACCTGATGTTGAATTTTAGCTATATCAATATCCTCAGATCATGATAAATGAGTGTTTTTCTCTTCCATTCTGGAATCATTCTCCTTCCATGTCTGGTATCACTAAGAATTCATGGATCCTTTTTTGCAAGAAACTGCAGTTCACCCCCAGATGATAAGGGAACATTCTTTAGAGAAAAATGCCACTTTATAAATGTAGAAGGAACAGTTGAATAGAAAATAACCATTTTGCGATACCTGAGGAAATAATTGAGTCAGGTAAGGATGATCAGAGACCCTGAAGAAGGGCCCTGGGGAGGAGGATATTTGTGGAGTACCAATATTATCCCACAGGCTCACTGATGTATGTTTATAGTTGAGAAGTTTACTGCCACATTTTACTCAGGTTGTGAAACATCATCATTAATCAGGAGATGATCTAATGTTATGAATCTCCTCACAAGATGTATTAACCTCATGGCATCACCTGTAAAATCTTTTATGCAGAAAGTTTAAGTCTTATGAAGCCCTTAAGACCTATTTTCTAATTTACAGGAACAAACTAAATGCTATCACAAAGAAGTAATCAAATTAATCCAGAATGTAAGATTTTCTACAAGACAATTGGACTAGGTTTCAAAAAGTTATGGTTTTTTATTTAAAAAAAAAAAAAAGGTTTTTTAAATGTTTGTTTGTTTATTTATTTATTTTTGAGAGAGAGACAGAGTGTGAGCAAGGGAGGGCTAGAGAGGGAGACACAGAACCCGAAGCAGGCTCCAGACTCCAAGCTGTCAGCACAGAGCCTGATGCGGGGCTCCAACCCACAAACCATGACATCATGGCCTGAGCCGAAGTCAGACGCCCATCTGACTGAGCTACCCAGGCACCCCATGATTTTTTAAAAAGTAGGAGGGATTTGTTAGGTTAACAGACACAAACAAGCTGTAACAACCCAATATGATGTGAACTCAGAGGAACAACTACTGTAGTGGGCCTGCCACTAACAACTAGGCCCTGGATTTCTCAAACTGAGCATAAACAACTTCACAGAACACCAAAAATCAGGTCACTCTGACCAGGATAGAGCAAGACAAAAACCAGACCACTCTGTAATCGTAAGGACAGACAAAAACAAGAACATCGTCCAAACCACAAAAATGGCCAAACATCCCCCGTCCCTGCTTTGTTCCACCGGATCCAGAAAAAAATTAAGAAAATCATAGAATTGCCTTTGCTTTTCGACAGCACCCAATCCAGAACAAAACCACACCCTGACCCCTTACCAAGAATCATCTTCAGCCCTCTGCCGGGCTCTTCCCTGCCCCACCCCCTTTGCAAAGAGCCAGTAAATCCAGCTTTGTTCAAGGTGAATCCGGCAAGCAGGGTGTCAATAACTCAGACTAGATCCTGGTTTAGAAACAATAAAAGACCAACTGTAAGACATGTGGGGGACGAATTATGGAAATCTGAATATAGTGTGGTATTATGTGATCTATAGTAAATCGTGAATTTTCTTAGGTGTGATAATGGTATCATTATGTTGGAGAATAGAATTTTGTTGTATATGTTTAGGCTTAAGATGTTGTGTCTTCAGTGGACTCTGAAATGATTCAGCAAATTAGGAAAATGTATTCATAAAGTCATTGTGGTAAAATGTTGAAACTTGGTGGTGAATAGTTTTGTGTTTATCATGCAATGTCTTCAACTTATTTTTTCATTGTGCACTTTTCTGAGATAATTGATGTACAACATTGTATGAGTTTAAGGTGGACAACATAATGATTTCATGTATGGATCTATTGCAAAATGATCACCACAGTAAGTGCAGTTATATCCGTCACCACACAGTTAAACAATTTTTTCTTGGGATGAGAACTTTTAAGGTTTATTCTCTTAGCAACTTTCAAATATACGATACAGTGCCATTGACTGTAGTCACCATGCTGTACATTATATCCCTAAAACTTATTTATCTTATAACTGGAAATTTGTATCATTGACCCTCTTCACTGCCCCCCCCCCCCCCGCCTTCCTCATGAATCTGTTCTCTGTATCTGAGTTTGGGTTTTTTTAGATTCGACGTATAAGTGAAATCATAGAGTATTTATTTTTCCCTGTCTCACTTGCTCTGTAACATTTTTATTTATTTATTTTTTTTTTTTTTAATTTTTTTTTTTAACGTTTATTTATTTTTGAGACAGGGAGAGACAGAGCATGAACGGGAGAGGGTCTGAGAGAGAGGGAGACACAGAATCTGAAAAACAGGCTCCAGGCTCTGAGCTGTCAGCACAGAGCCTGACGCGGGGCCCGAACCCACGGACCGCGAGATCATGACCTGAGCCGAAGTAGGCCGCCCAACCGACTGAGCCACCCAGGCGCCCCGCTCTGTAACTTTTTAAAAGAAATAGTACAAAAGACACACTTCTAGAATTTTTAAAATTTTGAAACACGCCATAATTAGAAGTTAAAAAAAAATCCCTACTCCCTGGCTCTGCCATTTATAAGCAAAATGAATGGCAACTAGGTGCTCTCTTTAAAAAAAATTTTTTTATGTTTATTTATTTTTTTTTTAATTTTTTTTTCAACGTTTTTTTATTTTTGGGACAGAGAGAGACAGAGCATGAACGGGGGAGGGGCAGAGAGAGAGGGAGACACAGAATCGGAAACAGGCTCCAGGCTCCGAGCCATCAACCCAGAGCCTGACGCGGGGCTCGAATTCACGGACCGGACCGCGAGATCGTGACCTGGCTGAAGTCGGACGCTTAACCGACTGCGCCACCCAGGCGCCCTATGTTTATTTATTTTTGACAGAGACAGAGCATGAACAGGGGAGGAGCAGAGAGAGAGGGAGACACAGAATCCGAAGCAGGTTCCAGGCTCCGAGCTGTCAGCACAGAGCCTGACGCGGGGCTCGAATTCACAAACCTCAAGATCATGACCTAAGGCAAAGTGCGACCCTTAACTGACAGAGCCACCCAGGAGCCCCAAAAATGTTTATTTATTTTGAGACAGAGAGCAAGTGGGGGAGGGTCTGAGAGAGAGGGAGACACAGAATCTGAAAAACAGGCTCCAGGCTCTGAGCTGTCAGCACAGAGCCCGACGCGGGGCTCGAACCCACGGCCCATGAGATCATGAACCCGGCCGAAGTAGGACCCCCAAACGACTGAGCCACCCAGGAGCCCCGAGGTGCTCTCTTTAAACTTCAATTTTCTTTTCTATGAAGCAGAGATAATAGTATTAATCTCATAATTGTGGGGATTCAGTGGTAATATTTAAAGTGCTCAGCAAAGTGCTTGGCATGTTTTATTACTTGTATTATTATTATAATTATGAAGATGTTAACAACTTTGTACTTAAAATTTGTGGGTACTTATATGACTTGTATTTCTACATAGGAAGTTTCTGGACAGGGAATTTCTGGGTGAGCAAATATGAATATTTTTTTAAATTTTAAGTTTTTACCAAATATTGTTCCACATGATTACACCCAGAACTATCCTAACATTTGTGGGGCCCAGAACAGAAGTATAAGTGAAGATGTGCGTATAACATGTGTGTAAGTACTTAAATCAAGCTACACACTGCTCAGTAAAATATGTTCTATCCTCCTACCTTGACAAATACATCTTCATTATTAGAAGTCCAGTTTCAAATGTAGAATTCTCAGACTCCTTGAAGTTGTAGGCTGGGATGTTCTGAGCGTGTCCACAGCCCATGGACCATCTTCTCCTCTCACCCCTGGTTTGACTCTACAAGGCAGAGTTTCTTGTGCCTCATGTGAACACAGCTTCAAGCTTCGTACCCAAGCTTTATCCATGGCCCTGAAATCAGCCATCTGTTGGGTATGCCTCCCAGCCAGAGAGGCACACACCAGCAGCACTGTCTGCCTTTGAGGCACCAACTCCTGAAAGAAGAGTCCTGTGTAGTTCTTGACATGGACATTGTGCCACTTTCACAGAGAAGTGCAGTGCTCTAGATGTCTGGAGAAAGATCTAGAAGGGGTGCGTGTGGGGGAGGGTGGGCTCTAGGTGAGTCTGTGGTCTTAATGCTATAGTCTTCCTCACAATGGGGAGGTCTGCAGCAGATCAGGGTCTGAATGGGGTCTTCTGAATTACAAAGAGGACTGTGCGGGTTTTGCCAGTTTATATTCCCACTGAAGGTGCCAATTCCATCACAGCATAATTAACACTGGATAATATCAAGCTTTAAAAAAACGTGTACTAATCTATTACATGAAAAGAAATCTCAGTATTATTTCAACTTGAATTTCTACAATCATTGTTAAATATTTTGGTGTCTACAAGCCTTTTGGATTTCCTCTCTTGCAACTAAGACTCATTTAATTTTTAATTTTTCTATTAAGTTGCAAGATCTTTTGTTTATTAGAGAAATCAGCAGTTGACCATAGGAGTTACAAGTATTTTTCTCCTCAGTTCTCCCTTTGATTATAATTATAGTGTTGGTTATCTAGAAATTTTTATTTTCATTTTTTATGTGGTCAAGATTGGTAGTCTTTTCCATTATGACCTCTGGGGTTTGTGTCGTGCTGAGAAAAATGGTCTCCATGCCAAGGCTGTCAAATTATACACCCACGATTTGTTTTCTTCTAGTATATTATGGTTTCATTGTTTTTACATTAAAATATTTGATACATCTGGAATTTATTTTAATTAATTAATTAATTTATTTATTTATTTTCAAAAGGCTGAGAAGTGAAGGAATTTATTTCAATGTAAGATTTGGTTTAGGGCCCATTGTTCCCTTTTATTCCAAATGGCAAGCTCCATGTCTCAATTGCATTTATTAAACAATCCATCCTTCGGCACAGATAGTCTGACTTGCATGTGGTATGATCATATTTTAACTCCTTAACAACACTTTATGGTCCTCAAGGACAAAGACTACCTTTCTTTTCCTGAGGTCTCATGTCAATGGGCAGATCTCAGGTGTTCAACAAATACTTGGGAAAATGGGAGAACTTGCTGCCATCTAGAGAGTGGTTATTGCAAAGATGAAATGAAATAATACTTATGAAGTTCTTAGAATAATAGCACTGCCACATTTTAAGGTACTATTGCTATTCTTTTGTTTGGGTTTTTTAAAAAAATTATATCTAATGTTATATTTAGATATTGGTATTAACAATATATTAAAGAGAAGAATGATTGTTGCCCTTTTAGTCAAAACTTTTATTCCTTGCTGGCTTTAGTGCATGAGTCACTCCTCCATGGCCCCCTCCCCCCCCATTTTCCATCCCCTTAAAATCACACAGTGGCTAATAACTCAAATAGCTCTATACATATTCCCAGTTGACCTCAGGTTTTGTTGTTGCTTTTGTTTTTGTTTTTAATACACATGGCTTACCATCAAGATTGAAATCTTATGGGGGAAGAGGAAGCAAAACACAATAGTAAAGGGGTTTTGCTTGTTTGTTTTGCTTTTGTTATAATAATGAAGAAAAAAACTTTTTCAAAACCTATGTTGATTTCATATTTACAAATATGTAATCCTGGCTGTGTCAGTCCCCCCAGGTCTGTCCCAGCCTGTTCTGTCTCAGCCTGTTCTGTCTCTGTGTGCTGGTCCCAAAGCCTGCAATGAGATTCTAAGTGGGTAGTGTCACTTCACTAGAAACTGCTTCCTGTCTGTTTCCCACCAAACTTCCCCAAGGTCAGAGCTTCTCAAGGCACATTGATCAAGTCACAAGAGCCCAGCTCTAGTGTCTGGACAGTGCTGGGCAGTATGACTGCTCTGTTTCTCTTCCACCCATTGGGGAAGTGCCCTGATTTCAGTGGATCTGTGTCCATTGTGTTTCAGCTCTGGTAAAACCAATTCAACAGCATGTTTTGAGCAAAGACCTTGGCCAACCATGGTCCTGATGGCTGAAGTGCCTTGGAAAGAGCCTGGGCTTTATAATCAGACAGATTGAGTTTCAAAAGATGTTCCTGGCACTGTGGGCCTGAGAGAGTTACTTAATCTCTTTTTTGGGGTTTCCTCATCTGTAAAACCTGATCATGTGATTTGGAAAGATCCACATGCAAATAGGCAAGACCAGTTATCTGTAGCAAAGTAATCCGGAAATGAGAAGGTCCAGAGAGAGTCCCCAAGAATAAAGACCACATAGCGAGGTCACTGGCGAGACTGCCCCTCTGCAGTGTGCTCTTGTCACTGGAACTCTATCTCTTTCTCACCTGTGACACGGGGACAACATTGCACTTGCATCAAAGGCTTTACCGAGAGGATTAAATGAGGTGACAGGTAAAGCACTTAGAATCACTCTGGCCCCTCGTAAGGAACTAGCTATCCCATCATCATGTCTTCTGAATTTTTGTTTTGTTTTGTTTTTAATTTTTATTTTTACATCTTTAGATAGTGGAATTAACATGTCTAAAAATGTTAAAAGACAAATAGTTAATTAACCTTTTGGTTCAGAGACTCCTTTATGAATGTGAGAGTGTGGAACAAGCAAGTCACAAATGACAAAAGATTAATAATCATCACCATACTGTACCCGTGAAACTAATACAACATTGTATATTAATTAACTACAATTAAAATAAAAACTTAAAAAGCTTAATAACCAATATACTTTAAAGTTATTTACCTTACTCTTAACTACAGAGAACAAACTGATGGTTGCCAGAGGGAAGGTGGGTGGGGGGGATGGGTGAAATAGGTGATGGGGATTAAGGGGAACACTTGTGATGAGCACCGGCTGTTGCATATAAGTGCTGGGTCACTAAATTGTACACCTTGAAACTAGTATCACACTGTGTGTTAACTAACTGGAATTTAAATAAAAACTTAAAAGAAAATAAAGTTATTTACCTTACTCAAGCCTAAAGGCATGCAAATTTAAAAGAAAAATAAACATTTTCCTCTTACTGGAAGAGAAATGTAATAGGATATCAAATACATGTGAAATTGGCTGGGGGGAAAGGTTGAGATATTTACTGTCAGGATGGATATGTGGGAAAAAGCTCATACATTTTAAAACAGTATAAATTCATGTAACATTTTAGGAGGATAATTTGGCATCTGTCCAAATTTTGAATGAACATTCTTATACACAAATTATCCCAGTTCTAAGAGCCCTGGGATATTTGTATGAGTGTGCAAATCAACAGATACTTTGTGCATTCAACAGATACTTTGTGAGCATCAGCTCTGGACTAGGGTCACTTCTAGGCACAAAGGGAGGGGAAGTTGTTTTCAAGAACTAAGAACCAAGACAGAGAAGAAGCATAGATAACTACTATAATTTCAGGTTTCTTTAAGAAGTGACAAAGAAAGTGACCCTATGAAGAGAAAGCAAGTCAGGGAGAACGGGGTGAGGGATGGGCGACTGATGCCAGGATGGGCTTCCCTGAGGGAACCAAGGCCAGGAAGGCACTGACCAGGGGAAGGTGTTGGCAAGAGTGTTTGGCTCTTTGGGGAAACAATGTAATTCACCATAAACAGAGGCATAAGTAAATAAAAACAAATAAAGATAAATCAGTTTTATGATATATCGTGCAGTTGCTAGGAAGAATGTTAAAAACATGTCTGAGATATATACAGTTTGGGAAAAAGAAAGTACTGAACAATATACTGTATGTAGCTTTGAAAATATAAATATACATATGAGTGAATATTTTCCTTTGGTATGAAATTCTTTGAAATATTAGAATCGGTTACAATAGATTTAGATTATATTACTAATTTTTAAAAATTGTATATGTATACATAATATTATTCAAGATTCAATGAATTGGGGCAACTGGGTGGCTCAGTTGGTTAAATGTCCGACTTTGGCTCAGGTCATGATCTCATGGTCCATGAGTTTGAGTCCCACATGAGGTTCTGTGCTGACAGCTTATAGTCTGGAGCCTGTTTTGAATTCTCCCTCTCTCTCTGCCCCTCCCTCCTCTCTCTCTCTCTCTCTCAAAAATAAACATTAAAAATTTTTTTTAATTAAAATAAAATTCAATGAATTGTATGAACTCTTTCTCAAGGACATGGGAAATATGGACAAATTTTTCATACCCTTTTTGGTGGTTCCTGTATCAGATTAAGAATTCATGATGCAGGGGCTCAGTCGGTTGAGCATCCGACTCTTGATTTCAGCTCAGGTTATGATCCCAGGGCCGTGGGATCAAGTGTAGAGCCTGCTTAAGATTCTCTCTGTCTCTCACTCTGTCCCTTTGCTCCCTCCCTAACTTGCATTCTCTCTCTCCCTCTCTCTAAAATAAATAAGTAGGTAAGTAAGTAAATAGAATTCCTGATGAAAAGTTTAGGAAAAGGAGAAAGAAGAAGGAGTCATGTGAGATCAGCATTGTTTCTGAGCTGTTTGGAGGGCAAACCACACTGCATGTTGGGGATTTAAACTCTTGGGAAGAATTCTTGAGGCTGTTAGCTCTGGAGCTTAGTAATCACATAATTTGTCTTGTTTTGTCTCCATATTCATCAAGCAACCGTCTGACTATAACTTGGCCTCTCGTGTGAATTAGTTTCTAGGGAGGAAATATACTGACTACATTGGTCAGTTGATGGTGCTTCTTTTAAAAGTTGTTCATGATCATTGGGGTTTCTCATTGATCTTAAGTTTAGTGGACATGAAATTGTCAATGAGAGGTAGCCATCCACTGGGTCACAGACAGGTAGAGGCCAGGATCATGAAGCCTAGGAGGCTTGCTGTGAAGACACAGAAAGAACATAGATGTCTATGAGCCAAGGAGAACACTCTCATCAGAGACCAAGTGCCCGTGTGCCCACAATATCACCCCAACCGCACCCAGTTGCTCAGGTGGATGTGAAGATTAAATAAAATACTAGATGCAGAGTGCGTGGCTTGCTTGGTGCCTGGACAGGCAAGGTGCCCAGTGGTGTTAATTTTGTCTACCACTCCTTGATTATACATCAAAGATACCTGCTCTCAGAGTTTATAATATTTTCTGAGAGAATGGATTATTTAAAGGAAACTGGAGAAAAATATACTACAGTACAAGGTTAGAAAAATAATATAAAAATTGGCAGAATTTGTAAAGAGCTCAGGAAGTCACAAAGGGCTGATGGAATTATCTGGACAAGTCACATTTTAAACTTGACTTTCCCTCAATTTGATTGCATTTCCTTGGTTAAAAATCTTATAAATTGTGTGGATTTGTTTTCTTTTGCCTATTACAGGAAGGCCTGACCTAATAAAATGGGGTCACTGGCCTGTCTTTAAAAGGTTTATAGCAATTTGGTTGGACTGTGCAATACCTTTCCAGGGCAAGAAGTATAAGAGCCTTCTGTCTCTGTCTCATTTACCAGGACATGGACACTTTGACCTGGAGACTCCTTTATGGTTTTGAAAAGGGAACTTGTTTAGTCTTCCAAACAGACAGCAGTTCACAGAAAAGGGGCAGCAAGATTTTGGCCCTTGCCGCCAGATGGCCCTGGGTTTGTATCCTGACTCATACAATTTCCTGTGTGACCTTGGGCAAGGCATTTAAACTTCTTTGCTTCCATTTCTTTTCATTGGTAAAACGGGGATTATAATAGTACTTTCTTCACAGAATAGTTGTGGGAAGTAAAAAGAAGGTAGAGGTTCTTAGGAAATCACAGGGTCCATTGTAAACCCCCAGGATATATTACTATCGAGAGAGAGAGAGAGAGAGAGAGAGAGAGAGAGAGGAGTTTGAGAGAAAGAGAGAGAAAGGCTTAGAGATGCCCTAACTCAGGAGTTCTCAAACTTTAGAATCATTTGGAATACACGTTAGCAATGCAGATTCTTATGGACAGATTGCTAGGGTGAAAGTGACCTTCCCATTTCTCCAGTTTTCTCAGACTTTTTGAGCTTAAAATATTTAATAAGCCAAGTTACCATATTTGGGGGCAGCATGTCCTGAACCCCATCGAGCCTATGGTGTGATTAGGTTTAGTTGAAGTCATGAGGGTGGGGTCCCCATGATGGGATTAGCACTTTTACAAGACACCAGAGGGCCTGCTCTGCCTGCCTCCAGCCCCCCCCCATGTGAGGGCACAGCAAGAACACGGATGTCTATAAGTCAAGAAGAAAACTCACACTAGAAACCGGGTTGACTGGTACTCATATCATGGGATTTCCCAGGCTCCAGAACTGTTAGAAATACATTTCTGTTACTTAAGGCCCCCAATCTGTGGTATTTTGTTAAAGTAGTCCGAACAGACTAAGACACCTGTTGTTGCCACCACCCCTGGTCCCTTTAGATTTGTAGGTCTAGTTGGGGCCTGGAATCTGCCGTTTGAATGGCACGATCTGCCTGATACTGATGCAGGTAGTCTCCAGCAGACCTGAAGAAGGGCACAGGATAGTCTCTTCACTCTCTGAGAACTTGGTGTCCTTCCTGCTTTATATCTGTCCTGTCCCTTTCTATCATATGCCCTCCTGCCTCCTGACAACTCTGCTGTTTCATAGTCTCTCGGGAGTTTTTCTTTCTTTCTTTCTTTCTTTCTTTCTTTCTTTCTTTTTTTTTTGTTTGTTTTTTTCATTTTTATTATTATCTTTTTTCTTTTTTTTCCCAATATCTGAAGTTTATTTCAAATTGGTTTCCATACAACACCCAGTGCTCATCCCAAAAGTTTCTTCTTTCTTTCAAGTTTATTTATTTTGAGAGAGAGAGAGCAAGCGCACACAAGCAGAGAGGGGGCAGAGAGAGGGAGGGAGAGAGAATCCCAAGCAGGCTCTGCACTGTCAGCATGGAGCCTGATGTGGGGCTCAAACTCACAAACCCGTGAGATCGTGACCTGATCCGAAACCAAAAGTCGGATGCTTAATCAACTAAGCCACCCAGGTGCCCCTTGGGGGCTTCTTAAATAAAACCACCACCAATTCCTCTAAAAGGTCAAGGAAAAAGTTATTTTCAGATCTTAATATTTGTAACTCTTCAGAAAGGCAAAAGATGTGATCACTATAAAGGTTTAAAATACATTACAGAAAATTAAGAGGAAAATAATATGGTTGAGATAAACAGGATAGAATTATTACTGAGGCCTTAGTAACATTTTATTTTATTTATTTATTTTTTTAATGTTTATTTATTTTTGAGACAGAGAGAGACAGAGCATGAACAGGGGAGGGGCAGAGAGAGAGGGAATCACAGAATCTGAAACAGGCTTCAGGCTCTGAGCTGTCAGCACAGAGCCTGACGCGGGGCTTGAACTCACGGACCGTGAGATCATGACCTGAGCCGAAGTCGGACGCTTAACCGACCAAGCCACCCAGGCACCCCCGTAACATTTTAAAATGGAATTAAAAACATATAGACACTCAGCCAAGCGATATTGGCTCCATTCTGTAAAATGGAATGAAGCTCTGGTCACAGCTTGCTATTTTTGGCTTGCATTTCCACCACCAACTTATACCAACTTTTTTCTCCTTGGTAGATGCCTTTCTAGCTTACCTTTTCAGTTTGCAAAGATCAGCTTTTCTCACTGCCACCTCACATTTCCTCTTATTTGTCCATTAATTCAAAGAATATGAGAAGGCAAAGGTGAACAACCCATAAATGGTGTGTGTCTTCAAGAATCTTCCATTTTGGGAAGCAAAATAATATAAAAACAGGGAGGTGGACAAAACATAAGAGACTCTTAAATATGGAGAACAGAGGGTTGCTGGAGGGGTTGTGGGAGAGGGGATGGGCTAAATGGGTAAGGGGCATTAAGGAATCTACTCCTGAAATCATTGTTGCACTATACACTAACTTGGATGTAAATTTAAAAAAATAAATTAAATGGGGGACAAAAGAATATTCCCTTTCATTGGTAAGATATATGAAGACCAAGACAATCTAAAATTGTTGGGGCCCCTGGGTGGCTCAGTCGGTTGGGCGTCCGACTTCGGCTCAGGTCATGATCTCGCGGTCCGTGAGTTCGAGCCCCACATCGGGCTCTGTGCTGACAGCTCAGAGCCTGGAGCCTGTTTCAGATTCTGTGTCTCCCTCTCTCTCTGACCTTCCCCCATTCATGCTCTGTCTCTCTCTGTCTCAAAAAAACGAATAAATGTTAAAAAAAAAATTTAAAATTGTGATGAGGTCAGAGGTGTCTGGGTGGCTCAGTTGGCTGAACGACCGTCTTTGTCTCAGGTCATGATCTCACAGATTGTGAGTTCAAGCCCCACATTAGGCTAACTGCTGTGCAAGCTGCTGTCTGTGCAGAGCCTGCTTCAGATTCTCTGTCCCTTCCCCCTCTCTGCCTTTCCCCTGCTCACATGTTCACACTCTTTCTCTCAAAAATAAATAAACATTAAAATTGTGACAAGGTCAATAAAGAAAACAAATATAACAAACAAACATGGGTTGGAGCGGGATGAGAAGAATAGAATCTATTTTGTAACTTTGTATTATGGATATTTCCAATGCATACAAAGATGTGATGAATATCCATCATACAGTGTCAATAGTCTTCTAGACACGGCTAATCTTGTTTTATCTGTGCCTCACTCATTTACTCCACTTCCAACTACTTGGAAGCAAATCTGAGACATTATATCACTTCATTCATAAATATTCTTGTATATTTCTTCTAAACCATAGCCATGAAACCATTACCACACCTGAAAAAAAATGAACTCTTCTTTTTCTGTCTACTCAGTGATGGACTACTACTCCTACTCTTACTCCTACTTTGGAGAAATTGGTCCAAAAAGGCTTCTTTAAGATTAGATTGGAGACCCAGCGCAATGTTGCCTAAATTATCTATGGTCAAGAACGAGTTTTTCTGCTTTTTGTTTTTTTGGTTTCATTTCTGATTGGATGAGCAGTCTTGTGAACTACAATGAAAATAAGTTGCCTCCTAAGCAAAATTTGAAAAGATTACATAGAACAGGTGCCGGGAGATTGGCCTTCTGCCAAATCAGGCCCACACCCTGTTTGTCTATGGCTCATAAGCTAAGAGTGTTTCTTTACATCTTTAAATAGTTGGGAAAAGTAAAAAGAATATTTCATGACATGTAAAAAGTATGTGAAATGCAGATTTCAGTGCCTACAAGAAAGGTGTGTGGAAGACAGCCCCTTTCAATCATTTATGTACATTTTCATATGCTTTTGGGTACACTTTCATACGGCTTTATGCTGCAGTGGAAGAGTTGAGTAGTTATGAAGGAGTTGCTCTGAGGTGGGCAGCAGAGGAAGGAGCCTTGCAGGAGGAGCATCCCAGACAATGATTAGTGCAAACTCAGCCACAGGAAAGAGCATGGCCTGGCCTAGGTTGATGAGTTGATGGTCATGGGCAACATTCCCATATGGTATCTTTTGGTCCACACAGGGTTTTAAAACAAATTAGAATTCTGTACCAGAGGTTTTGCATGGAGTGATTTATTTTCTTTCTTTTTTAAATGTTTATTTATTTATTTTGAAAGAGAGAGAGAGAGAGAGAGAGAGAGAGAGAGAGCAGGGGACAAGCAGAGAAAAAGGGAGAGAGAGAATCCCAAGCAGGCTCTGTGCTGACGGCATGGGGCTTGATCTCACAAACCATGAGATCATGACCTGAACTGAAATAAAGAGTCAGATGCTCACCCAACTGAGCCACCCAGGTACCCCTAGAGTGATTTCTTTTAAAACCTGGATTTCTTCAACGTTTTTTTTTGTTTTTTTTTTGTTTTTTTTTTTTTTGGGACAGAGAGAGACAGAGCATGAACGGGGGAGGGGCAGAGAGAGAGGGAGACACAGAATCGGAAACAGGCTCCAGGCTCCGAGCCATCAGCCCAGAGCCTGACGCGGGGCTCGAACTCACGGACCGCGAGATCGTGACCTGGTTGAAGTCGGACGCTTAACCGACTGTGCCACCCAGGCGCCCCTAAAACCTGGATTTCTGAGTTCTTTTGAGAAAATCTGAAAATGTGGCAATCATGGACCCACATAGGGATTTAATAACTCTAGGGCAGAGAAACATCTTCTTGCTGGAAGGGGATGTGTGGGTTCAGTTCAGGCATCTGAGCCTGTGACCTCTATTTCACTAGGTCAGGGGTCTGAGGCAAAATGAACAAGGGGAAGGTGGGTGGGAACGGTTTGGAAAGGCAGGTGGGGACCAGACCTGTCAGGACTGATGGGTGCTGGAAAAGAGATTAGATGTGAAGAATTCCAAGTAAGGGTGTGAGTTTGGATATTAAGGGTAATCTTCAGATATATTGTTAACAGACTGAGGTAAGAGTGACAGGACAATGGCTGGGAAGCTGTGGCTGAAGTCAGGGGAGAGCTGGCAGACTGGACTGGGAATTGGGCAGAGGAACTGGGGAATTCAATACATATTGTGTAGGAAAAATCAGTAGGACTTGTTTGCACATTTGAGGTGGGGTTGGGAAAAGAGAGAAAGCCAAGGTGGAGGATGACATCCAGGTTTCTGACTGGATCCACTGGAGGGGCAGTGTGGCTATTTATGACAGGGGAAGACTTGCAGAGGAAGGAGACAGGGAGACAGTGTTCAGGAAGAACGCCCAGAGCGCCATCTTGGACCCTGTGTGAACTGTCTGTGAAATTCAGAAATGAAGCTGCGGGTGGCAGGTGGCAAGAAAAACATGACGACGGCATACGGGCCGTCTTAGAGAAATAAACCCAGTCCCTCTGAAGATCACCACCCTCTGCCCCACACTGTCCCACCTTCACTCTCATCCCCAACATCCAGGCAGCAAGTGCAGGAATCAGTCATTGAAGATCTTTCTATGAGGCAGTCTCTTATGAAGCACAAAAGTTGTAAAAATCCCTACCCTTATAAAGATCACGGTCTGAGGGGAAAATAGTTTTACTCTGAGCTTTGCAGCTCAGCTAACTGCATCACACTTCGTGGAAGCTGTGGTCTGGGAGGGTGGGAACTTGTGTTGGGGGGGTGAAGAGGTGGGTGTGTAGGGAGGTGGAGGATGTGGGGGGAGGTCGGCTCAGTGCCAGCTGATGGAATCCAACGAAGATGAACGAGATAAGGGGGCCAAGCCTGGGAGGGGAGTCCACCAGTGACAGGGAGAATGGTGATGGAAGGACGGCCCTAGCACAGTCCTTGAATGGAGGAACCTTGTAACTCCAGGCACATCAATCTCCTTCTCTGGTTTTAGTCTCTTCTCATCGGTGCAGGGCTTTAGACTAAACAGATGGTAGGGAAATGGTTGCTTTGTGATCCATCATGGGCATTGCCTCACTATTTCCTAATTTTATGAAGTGCTAAATGATGCAAATCATTTCTGCTGTATATTGAAATGAACTGAGTTTATTCTTCAGTGGGAGAGCAGGGTGGAATTATGCTAAGTGTGGATCCTACATGTGTCCAACATTACCATAAATATCTTGATGAAGGAGAAGTTTGCAAAACCTTCTGACTAGACCGTTTGAAACCTTCTTCCAGCTGTAATCCGTGGTTTTGAAGTGCTTTGTATGGAAAGCTAGAAGAGACTCGGTATCTTTCAGAATCACAGCAAATTACTTCTGAATTAAGCCAGGATATAAATAAGAAAGTAACACATGAGATTACAATATTTTAAATTCCCATCGTTATTTTTTACGTTTTGGAATTCCTGCGTGAGAAAGAGAAAAGCCTATCCTCTCACACCAGGGAGCTGACCTGGTGCTCAGTCGCACAGTGTCCTCCTGAGGAACATAACCAATTTCATAGAGCATTGACCCCAGACAAGGCTGTTCTGAGACTTAGTCCAGGACAGATCAAGAGAAACACAAGACCTCTCCATGATCATGTCTGAACACAGACAAAAATATGAGCATTGCCCATGCCACAAAAATGACCAAAGAACCCCCTCCAGGCTGATATGAGTGACTGCTGCTTCTTAACCAACTACAGCTTGAGTCTTGTTGCCTCCTTCTTCCCATAGAGACTGTGTTGATTAAGGTACTTAATTACAGAATTTCCCCCACTTCTTGACAGCATCCACTCGAGAGCAATGCCTTCTTCCTTAAACCCGCCCCAAATCACCTAACACAAGCCAAAACCACCAACACCTTTCTGTCATCTCTTAGTGAGACGACATGGTATACATTCTCTGTGGATGTCCATGGTATACATTCTCCATCACCGTAATGGGGAATGAACCCAACTTGTTTAATGGTAGGTATGTTTCTGGTGGCTTTGGCTGGAAAGCATGAACGCATTCCAAGCTAAACTATTCCAAAGAAACGGAACCAAAATGACCAAGTGTAAATGTTTGTTGTCTCTCACCAAGAAGCCCGGGGCCTTCTCAAAGCAGGATATAGCTGACATTTTCTGGATTTGTAGAGAATGTTACTCAGCGCCTTAGGGTTTAGAAATACCCCAGCAGTAGTTGGCCATACACATCAAAAGGCCTAAGAGGTTTTAACAACCATAAATAGGTGAATGTGAATTGTCTGAAACCACCTCAGTTAGTTGCGGGGTGAGGGTAGGGTTGGATAAGGCAGCAGCATATGGCCTGCAGGAGAGTGGACCACACAACTCTGGGGGCCTCCACTTCCACTGACTGCAATGAGAACAGAAGCCCCCAGCGTTGTGCGGCCCGTCAGTCCTGGGTGAGATACCGTGTTAGGTGAAAGGCAGCTAGGGATGTGAAAAGAGTTTCATTTGCCTTGAATATTAACCAAAGGGCGCCTGAATTGTCAATCAGCTGAGAATGCCTCACTGCTGACATGAGGAATGCACAAGAAATCCTCATAAAGGAAAACACAACCTCCGAAGCTCTCACGCTGCCATGACAGCAGGAGCTCACAAATGATGCAATTGTACAGGCAGCTGAGGGTGTGCATGTGACCGTCGGCAGCAGGGGGGACACAGGAGATGAGGGCAAGGTCCCACCATGAGGGAAATGGAAACCAGGGAAGGGAAAATGTAAGCTAATCCTGGTAACAAAAATAAAATCAGTCACAGCTGTTAGCTGTAAGAGAGGGAAAGGGGAATAAGTATATTTTACTTTTGCACGGTGTCTTTCATCAGAGGTTATTAAAACACACTTCACTATCATTAACTCATTCCTTGGGCACCACGCTGAGTGTGCAGTCACCCATTTTATGGGCAACACGGTTAGCTCAGTGAATCATGTTTTGGGACAAAAATGAATAAAACATTCCACAGCAAATGGCTGTGGCACTAAATACTGCAAACTTGTTTAAACTCCCAAATTCTCCTTTACCAAAATGTATTTAACTTTACTTAATAAAGCTTAACATTAAAAAAATAATGGCTCTCAAAAATGGGTAAAATGAAATCAATTGGCTAATCTTGTTAAAGGTTATTGTGTAATTTTTGTAATTTAGATATATATTTGAAATCTATCAAAATACAAAGTTACAACAAAATAATTAGAGCCTCTGTGCCTGGTGCTTTATGAGGGCAGGGCTTTCTGACTGTTGTGTCCATTGCTATGCCCAGCGCCAAGTCCAGAGCTCAATCAATGCTCACTGAGTGGATAGTAGGCATTCAGTGAACTGTAACAACTGTTAGTAAATGTAGCTTGCCAATGCCTTCTCACCAACCAAGCAGTTCCCACAAGTTCTGTACTGTGGGACATTTTCTGATGATTTCCTTGGCCACTGATATTCTTTTATTTATTCTACACATATTTCCCATGTCTTCGGGGTGCTAGGAACTGTGTCAGATGTTGGATATTCAGAGTTGATGAATATCGAGCATGTGCACTGGTTAAATTTAATCTGGTGAGGGAGACAGACATGAAGCACACAACTCACAAATGGGAATTGACCCCCAGTGGTGACAAAGGCTAGAAAGAGAAGGTACAGGATGCCCAGAGTGGCTGGGGCAGGGAAAGAGGAGAGACTAGGAAGAATGAGACACACGTAATGAGCAAAGAAGGGAATGATATACCACCAGCCTGGAAAAGTGGATGGAGACAGATGTGGGGGAAGGGGGAATGAATTTTCCTCCACTATTCTTTTTATTTATTTATTTTTTTATTAAAAAAAAATTTTTTTTTGATGTTTATTTAGTTTTGAGACAGAGAGAGACAGAGCATGAACAGGGGAGGGGCAGAGAGAGAGGGAGACACAGAATCAGAAGCAGGCTCCAGGCTCTGAGCCATCAGCCCAGAGCCCGACGCGGGGCTCGAACTCATGGACCGTGAGATCGTGACCTGAGCTGAAGTCGGACGCTTAACCGACTGAGCCACCCAGGCGCCCCTTTCCTCCACTATTATGAGTTCTTGACTGAGATCCCTGTAATAAAAGACAGATTCATAAGAAAAGAACAAGAAGTTTAGTAACATCGTAGGGGCTGAGAATATGTCATCCCAAATATGCCATCGTAGACCTGCACCTTTTAGAGATCCTTCAAGCTATTGTCAGAATTAGAAGTCCTTTCCACTGAGTCTTACTGCCAGGCCTTTTGAAGGGAGAAGGTGCAATTTCTAAAATCTAACAGAAAATAAAGCCTCCATCCTGGCATATTAATTTGAAGGTACTTGAGAATCAGCCAATGCAAAAAAAAAAAAAAAAAAGATACTCTGACCCTGCCTTGTCCCCCTGGTAGCAGGAGACAAATCTCCCATGGGAAACATAGCCTCCCTGCTCCAGGAGAGTAGAAGGCATACTTATCACCAGGGATGAGGAATTCAGAGCCAAGGCCATATAAAAAAACATGTTAGTATTTCACCAATGTTTCTACTCCAAGCCCAAACCGTTTTGCCTTGCCAAGCCCTCACAAATTAATTGTTTCTTTTTCTAAAAGATTTGAAGGCTTCCTACCCTGGTCACTTCTTTGAGTCCCCTATTTTTATGGGGCTCCTGTATGTATGTACTAAAATTAAATTTGTTTTTCTCCTGTTAATCTGTCTTATGTCAATTTAATTACTAGACCAGTGGAAGATCCTAGAAGGGAAGAAGGAAAACTTTTGCCCCTCCAACATATGTCATGTACACATGGGAGCTACCTACGGAAAAATGAGTAATTCCCTGAGATAGCTTGGAATTCAGACTTAAATGCAGTCTTAATAGAGAAAGGGGAGAAGGGTGTAGGTTTCTTCGGGGAGAGTGAATGATTTTTAGGGATGGTGACTGCTCCCTCGGAAGGATTGATGCCAGGTCTGATAGTCTGTGACTAAGCTTTTCCGGGTGTGGTGAGAACTTCTAGGGTCCTCTGCTGTGATTAGAGGACTCAATCCTCCCAGGATGATGAAACTCCCAGGGAGTTGATCCCTTTTGGAGCATCTGTCCTTAGGCAGATGAGGGGAGTTCAGAGAAAGCCTTTCCATGCATTTGCTGTTTTTCAAGTGCCTGCGGCTCAAAACCATCCATATGCCTAAGTGGCTATTCTGCAGCAGCATATTCTGCTACCCACCACGGGCCATGCCAGGCATTGTAGCCAAAGCCAGGGGCTGAGCTTTTATGTCAGAGCAATGGGAACCCTGGAGGATGTCAGCTGGAGAAGGAGCCTGACTGGACTCGCACCTTTTAAAGATCCTTCAAGCTATTGTCAGAATTAGAAGTCCTTTCCACTGAGTCTTACTGCCAGGCCTTTTGAAGGGAGAAGGCACAATTTCTAAAATTTAACAGAAAATAAAGCCTCCAATGGTAACAGCTCCATGAGGCAGTCAAGTGCACGGACGCTCAGCAAGCCAACTTCCTGAGAGTAGTAGCTAATGCTTAGCTAGTGTTTAATCTTTGTCCAGCATTATTTCAAGCTCATTATACACATTAGCTCATTAAACCTCCATTAAGATTGTGAGGTAGCTGCTGTTTTTATCTGCATTTTTACAGATGAGTTCTCTGAGGCTCAGAGAATTTTAAGTAACTTTAGTAAAGTCACAGAGCAAGTAGGGGAAAGTATCCTCATTCCAGCAGGCTGGATGGTGGTTAAGGGGATCTGGATGTGCCAGCCCAAATATGCTACTCTGGTGTAAGGATTACATGGAGCTGAAGGCAACTGAGAATCAAGAGATGCAGGAATAATTCTGTGCCCTCCCCCTTATCTGCCTAAAAGCAGGGCATAGCTTTCCCTTTGTAAAGTTGTCCTCTGTACCAGGAGAGGAACAACTCTTACCACTAGAGATGAGAGGATTGTCATGAATAAACCTTACTGAAATAACCCCTGGCTTCCACTAGTTTCCCCCTATATTTCCTAGTCACTTTGCTAATTTATCATTCCCAGAGGCCCAAACCCTTTTCTTTGGTAGATAAAACCTCGAATCTAACCACATCTTCTATTATGTGAACTCTCCTGCACATAGATATGAATGATCCATCTTTCATTAGCTTAATTTGCAGGCCCTCAGGAACTGAACAAAAAAGAGTAGACGAAAAGTTTTTCTCCCCTTGCAGTAGTAATGGGAATCTAGATCACAGAGGGATGGGACAGGTCACACAACCCTGTGGCTGCCCTGAGATTCAGACACTCAGCTCCCTGGATCCCAAACCACTGTGAAAGCACTTTGGTGACAGAAAACAGCCACAAAGTAAAACATACATCAAACACAACTGAAAAACAATAACTCCCGAAACCCCTTGGATTTTTGTTTCACAGCCCTGGTTTCTCCTGTCACTGGTGGAGAACATTTCCACAAACATGAAAGGGAGTTCAGCCCCAGCCCTACACCCTCCAAAACCCCTTCCTTCCTGTTGGGGCTGGGGCTCCTGGAAGTCAACACCCAAGACTCAAGCCCACACTACGTTTAGGGGATCCCTTCTCTGGCCCTTCTGGGGCCTCAGGCTGTCCCAGAATTGGCATTTTACTGTGTTCTTTGCCTGCTGCCTGGCCTGGATGTGAATTCCTTTTGTCTTGCTTCCCTCTTGCCCCAAGGCATCTCTGATGGATGGTTGACCAATGTTCTGGACCACAGTCACTGCTGATTCAGGATGCAGGTGATACCTATAAGTTATTACACAACGGTGACTGACTGTCAGCAGGGCTGAAACTCTCAGGTTCTTGAATAAATGAGACAGTGGCCATTCTAGAGTTCTGGGCCAGGGGTTTCAAAGTGTGTGGTTTCCAGACGCTATTGCCAGCAACAGATCACCTGGGAACCTGTTAGAAAATTTCAGGCTCCTCTCTAGATCTTCTGAATCAGAAACATAGGTGAGGCCTTCCAGTCTTGTTTAAAAAGTCCTTCAAGGGAGGTTGATTAATGCTGTGGCACAGCCACGAACCCAGGTCAGGCTCAGCAAACTGTGGCCCGTGGGCTCAATCCAGCCCACCACCTGTTTTTGTAGAACTTGCCAGCTAAAACTGGCTTTTACATTTTCAAACACTTGGGGGGTAAAATCCAAGGAAGAATGACATTTTCAAGACATGTGAAAAATTATTTTATTTTAAAAATTATTTTACATTCACATTTTAGTGTCCATAAATAAAGTTTTATTGGAACACAGCCACACCCATTCATTGACATTCACATATTGCCTCTGGCTGCTTTTGAGCTATGACGGCACAACTGTGGCAGAGACCACAAAGCCGAACATATTTACTATGTGGCCCTTTGGAGAAAAGTTTGTTGACCCTGCTCTAGGCTAAACTGTTTTGAAATCAGCAATGTTTGGCGAAGTGTGACAGCTGTCAGCTGCACCCCACACAGGCTAGTTACAGAGGGGAAGTGGTGATCCCAGACTTTGCCGCGTAGAATCCATTTCTGTGCCATGCAGTTCAATGAGTTTGTCTCTAAAAGATGCTAAAAATGGCACTGGGATTTAGAAAAGTTCCCAAAGGCCCAACCAGTCCCAGATCCAAATAAACAGATCTGATTTTCACACCCCAAAATTCTGCTTCCACTGTTGGAAATTTTGCCAGGTATGCCCAGCTGGTGTTTATCTATGCCTCTGTAGGGCAAATCTAGGCAAGGAGTTTGATGGTCTTGGGCTAATTCAAAGTGTCCCTGGAAGAAGACTAATGAGGATAGGAATCCTGAGGTCAGAAGTCTGAAGGTTAAGCTTACCTTGAGCTAGGACTTGGCCACACTCAGCTGACAGAGCAAGCCACGTGCAGAAGCTGCATTCACTGGCCTCACCTGAGGAGGGTCTGAGGAAGGTCTACAAAACGTCAGTCAAATCTGTCTGTAGCTTCTGCTATAAGAAGCAGAGTCCTGGGGCACCTGGGTGGCTCGCCAGTCAAGCATCCCACTTCAGCTCAAGTCATGATCTTGTGGTTCGTGAGTTCAAGCCCTGCAACTGGGCTGTCTGTTGTCAGCACAGAGCCTCCTTCGGATCTTCGGTCTCCCTGTCTGTCCCTCCCCCACTCACGATCTCTCTCCAAAATAAACATTAAAAAACAAAAAAAAAGCAAAGTCTCGAGAAATGAGTCTAGATAGGTGATTAGATCTTTGAGGAGCTTGTATAACACTTCATGGAAGCTGGGGTTTGTCCAGCATATATAACTAAGGATCATGGTGTGTTTTAAAAATGGGGGAGTCACATCTCCTTAAAGCCAGGTTGTATTAGGTTCTAGGGATATAAAATAATGCTCTTGCCCATAAAGAAAGCATGGTCTAGTGGGAGAAACATAGGTAAAGAAAAATTTTTAACACATTAAATTTTGGACTAATGTTAGGCTTTTGGAAATTTGTGAATCCAAGAACAAGACACCTTAACTATGGACATGCAGCTTCCCAAATACCCCCAACCTCCCACAGAGGCATGGACTCAGGAGGACTGGGTGGGTCTGCCATCCAGGATGGCTGAGGTTGGGGTGGGGGCATCCTCATGGAAGGGGGCACTGGTGCAGGCAGTGAAAGAATTCACCTAAGGCAGAGCAAAAGAGAAGTTTATTGAATACACCTCAAGGGTGCAGCGGGCAGGACAGCAAAGCAGAGACATCTGCAAGGAGGGAGTGGTGAGGGGCTATAGTTACAGGGTGGAGTGAGGCTGTATGGGAACATATGGAATTTTCCCTTGTTTGGTAATCTTAGGGACTGTGTATCATGAGCACGCTGTGAAAACGCACACACAAGTTGTCTTTCCACACAGCTTCATTCAGTCTTCAAGCAAAGTGCACCACAATTATGAAGCAGGTTCAGGATTCTAAACTCAGTGACATTTCACCATGTGATTAAACGTGGCTTCTTACACGGCACATGGGACAGAACATACAAGCCACACAGCCAACAGGATATGGGAAGGTGTAGGGAGCTAGTGAACCAAATGGGAAGTCCGTGGGCGGGAGCACAGTTGACAGGAGGTCGGGTCGAGGTCAGCCCCCAGCACTCACTGCTTATTATGTTCAAGCAGGGAAGGGATCTCGGTTCCTGTTCACAGATCAGTCAGGCAGAGCCCTCAGCGGCAGCTGCTTTTTTTAAGTGGTCAGACGTAGAGGGGTCACGTCTGACGAGTCTGACAGTTTGCTGCAAAAACCCTCCCCTTTTTAAAGGGGTTTAACTCATCTTGGGCCCCTGCAGACTTCCCCTGCTTCTGGGGTGTGAGCTGATGCTGGTCCCTCCGTATCTTGTAGCTGCAGTACCTTTAAGTGCTTGCGTCATTGCTTGACACGGGCTTTTCTACTGACATGAGAGACTCCATTTTGCTCTCTACACGGTGCCTGGTTGTAACTGGTCAGTTAGGGCCTTTGGCTATTTTGAGGTGGGTCGCTTAGGAAGTCTGTTTGCAACAGCTGGGTGGTCGCTGGGGGCCCTTGTGCCCTGCTCATTTTTCCACTGCTCAAGCCTGTTGCCTAAAAGTGGCCTCTACACGAGGCAGGGAGTCCCGACCACCACAGGGGCAACTCAGAGGGTCAGCTGGTAACAAGGCAGTGGGCAGGAGGGGCTGTGTCTGTTTGGGGAAGGTCAAGGTGTTCAGTGTGCCTGGGATTGAAGACTCCCGCAGGTGACGAGCGGGTCGCTGCTTGTAATGAAGACCAGGCTCCCATCTGGCTAGGCAGAGTTCAACCCCCAGCTTTTCTCTTACCTGCCAGGTGGTCTTTCTTTATCCTGCTGCCTCTCAGTGTCCTCAAGGCTAAAATGAGTTGTGCTTACTTTGTAAGAATTTTGAGAGGCTTAAACGAAACCTTTCACAGAAAACAGGTTAGCACAATTGCTCATTGCTGTCAGTAAATGTTCCCTATTTGTTAACAAAAATTTAGCTGAGTAAATTTGAAGATCTAATTGGCTTTACATGATTCATGAATTAGGCAAAAACCCATCAAGCAAATAGGGGGGGAGCTCTGAGGAGTGGTACAAAAGGAAAGGTTTTTATAGGAAGGAAGGTGGGGCAAGGAAGTTATTAGCAAAAGAAAAGGATTATTTCAGGCAAGGTCACTTTCCCTCAGGGGGAAGAACAGGAGTTCTTATGCAGACAACTTCTCTATTATTGACTGGGGAGGCTGAAACTACAATTAGGTTAGGTACTTAGTCCCTTACCAAAAGTGACTCCATTTCAAACCTGTTCCTTTTTAACATTAAGACTTAAGGGGCCCCTGGGTAGTTCAGTCGTTAAGCATCCAACTTTGGCTCAGGTCATGATCTCGAGGTTCATGAGTTCGAGCCCCGCGTTGGGCTCTGTGCTGACAGCTCGGACAGGAGCCTGGAGCCTGCTTCGGATTCTGTGTCTTCCTCTCTCTCTGCCCCTCCCCCGTTCATGCTCTGTCTCTCTCTGTCTCAAAAATAAGTAAACGTTAAAAAAAAAAAAATTAAAAAAAAAAATTGGATAGAGAGGCACCTGGGTGGCTCAGTCAGTTAAGTGTCCAACTTTGGCTCAGGTCATGATCTCGAGGTTCATGAGTTCGAGCCCCGCGTTGGGCTCTGTGCTGACAGCTCGGACAGGAGCCTAGAGCCTGCTTCGGATTCTGTGTCTCCCTCCCTCTGCCCCTCCCTTGCTCGCTCTCTGTCTCTCCCTCAAAATAAATAAATATTAAAAAAAAAAGATTTTACATTATTGGGGTAGGTGGGTGGCTCAGTCGGTTAAGTGTCCAACTCTTGATTTCAGCTCAGGTCATGATCTCAGGGTTCCCCGTGTCCGTCTCTGTGTTGACAGCTCTCTCTCTCTCTCTCACACTTTTTCTCTCTCAAAAAAAAAAAAAAAAAAAAAAAAAAAAACTTTTAAAGAGTTAAAAAAAAAAATGTTACATTATTATTGCTTATGAGTTCCAAACAGTTAAGCCGGAAACATATCAAGCCTTAACATAATCTGCTACCTTAACCCTGTTTGTTTGCAAGAGGGACTTTGCGGGGTGAGCACAAAGGAGGATGGGGGTCAAGAGGTACAGACTGCCAGGTACAAGATAAATAAGTTCTGGGGGTATCATGTACATATGGCAACTACAGTTAACAATACTGTATTATATACTCACATTGCTGAGAGAGTAGATCTTAGAAGTTCTCATCACAAGAAAAAAAAGTTGTAACTGTGTGAGGTGGTGGATGGTAACTAAACTTATTGTGGTCTATTTGCAATATATACATAATATCAGATCATTACACTGTATACCTTAAACTAATACAAGCTCCTATGTCAATGATATCTCAATAAAATTGGAATAAAATCCCAAACAGGCCAAGGTCAGGAATGACCTCACTCACTGCTTTCTGAGTACATACCTGGTGCGTACCTTTTTCTAAATTCTTTTTTCTTTACTTAGGTCATCAGTGATGAGGGAGCTTGAGGCAGGCTGAGGGCAAAACACAAGCTAGCACCCCCCTCCCAGGTGGGGCATGTGTGATATTCTTTGGACACTCCCAGCTACCCCAAAAACCAGGAAAGGACGAAAAAACCAAATGGTTAAATTGGTAAGAGTCTCCACCAATCTACCAGAAAAAGGCGATCCCATCAATGGCCTAAAGTCTAGGAACTCCCCACTGTCACTGTTAATGCTTTGCTAGAGGTAAAAACAACCTTAGCTGGACAACAGCTGGGCCTCCAGAAAGTCTTTAGCAAGTGAAAGTCTTTTTGGAAACTCCCTTCTGACTTTATCTCCCTGGATTCCTTAAAACAGTCACCTCCCACACACACTGCACTTCTTCCTGCCCATAGATCCTGTCCCCATGCTTTGATAAAATTCACCTTTTTGCACCAAAGAATTGTCTTCAAGGATTTTCTTGGCCATTGGCTCTGGACCCCAAGAACCTCCCCCATCACCCCAAAACTTCATCAATCAGAATCACTTAGCACATTCACCATGACATGGTCAGTATTGAAGCCAAGATTTGCTCCTTTCACTAAACATTAATAAAAGACGTTCCCTAGTCTTCAATAGTGGCTTCACAGAGGCCACTGTGGGAGATGTGGGGGTCTGTGGGGGAGAGAAGTTGAGGGGGGAGTCAACCACCAGGGGAATTTGCACGGTTTCACATTAAATGCTGGTTTCAAGTTTCATTTCAGTTTGCTTTTCTTTTTAACAGTTTTTTTTTTTTCATTTTTTCTGAGAGACAGAGAGTGCAAGTGGAGGAAGGGAAGGGGTGGGAGTCAGAGGATCTGAAGGAGGCTCCATGCTGACAGTAGAGAGCCCAACATGGGGCTTGAGCTCACAAACAGAGAGATCATGACCTGAGCCGAAGTCAAGAGCCAGACGCTTGCTTAACTGACTGAGCCAGCCAGGTGCCCTATTTTGCTTACTAAAAAGTCCTACTTTTACTAAAAAGACTACAGACAAGTTAGTTTGATCAAGAGGGAATGAGAACATTTTCTTGAAGCAGCCATTGTAAGGGTTAAATTGTAGTGTAGGGCTAACCACTAGCTTGAAAATAACAACTTTGTTCTGACACTGAAGGTCAAAAGATAACAGCCTTGCTTTTCCTCTTGTAAATCAAGCTTCATACTCTTGTAAATCAGGCTTTACCAATGAAGGAAACAAAGCTCAAAGAAAAGAGCATCAGAGACAAGGTCAAGGAGATCCACTGGTTGCAACTTAGCGGCAGAAAGTCTAAAATAATTACCTCTTTCGATAACTGTCTCTAACTCATCTGGCAACTGTTTCTAACTCATCTGGGAACTGTTTCTCTGTTCTGTTCCCAAATAATGATAAAACGATGTGATCGGCTTTAAAAACTCTGTACCCCGGCTGTTCAGGGCCGCACTCTGATCAAGAGTGTTGGTCCTGATCGGTCGGCCTTGCCTCTCATTGTAATAAACTTTGTTGTGACTGTCACTGGTGCCCGTAGCATTCTGTTTCAGGAGTTGTGTGGATGCAACACCATGATTCTGGTTCCCGGTCTGCTTTCCACTTTCATTTCATCTGCTTTATTTCAGGATCACACAGTAAGGGCTAAATTTCTGTATATCCCTCAGTCCTCTACCCTCAAGGACTACAGTCTCCATTTAAAAAGTAAACCGGATAGAAAATGAAAAGAAAACAAACAAGCAAAAAAGTTGGGATTGTCCTCAAACTAGAAAAGGAAACTTCTGTATAGAGTGGAATAAGTACTGCTCAGGACTGTCACTATGGGGTCCACACCCCTCGCCTCCTGGGTTCCCCATCACCCATCACGCAGACACTGGCGACTGCCCTGACTGGGCAGGACAGGACAAAGGCATCCCCTACCCCAGCCCCAGGCCAGCTTCTGCCTGACTCCTGGAGGTTTTACAGAAATCCTCTGTATTCCCTGGAACTGGCCTCCCATGTTACTTGTGGACAGTGGTGCACGATCAGAGTCCCGAGTCCCTTGCCTGCCTTCTGCCACTTAGTCCACTGGTCCCATCTGAGTTCCGCTCCAGGCTGGTTCACAGCCCTCTCAGTAGCCAGCTTGTCTGGTGCACGCCTCCCTGGTTCTTGTAGTCGAGTCACTTGTACACTCTGCACGGGACCAAAATGATGGGACCTATCCTAAGGCTGCATGTCAGTAAAGCAAGACTGAATACCTCACCTAAAGGCAGTTTCAACCTCCCCTGGGCAGGAACCTGTAATCAGCCAAGACTGGAATTCTTAGGTCAACTGTAGGAGGCAATCCCCCGGGGTTTCATCATTTCATTATGTCAGCTACAATTTTATTTATTTCAAAGGGTCTGAGGATTACTTGACTCCCAGTCCCCTGGGCAGTTTTCAGCTGTGTCAAATACCTGCTGGTATAAAAAGATGTCAAACTGGCTGAAACTAAGTTAAACTAAATCAGTTTGTCTAAGAGCCAAGTAAGACGGCAGAAAGTGTTTAAAACGGTCCTGAGACACAGGAAATGCTCCCAAATTATATTCAAGAACATTCGGTCCCCCCAGCTGCCTTGTTTCCCAGTGGAAACAAAGGACCAACGCGAGGTTTTCACCACTTCAGGGGGCCCTCGGCTCTGGCTGGTTGGGGCTTTTCTGTGGCTCTGAGTGCTGAGCAGATCCCGGGATCTCAGTGACTCAGGAGAACGACTGGGAGACCCAGACTGAGAGATGTCCACACTGATTTGGGGGCAGTGGTAGTTCTCCAGAAGTTGAGAGTAAGCCATAGGTTTAACCTCAAAGTCATTTAAGGAATGATAGTCCCAGCTTGAATCAGGACTTAAAAGGGCCCTGAGATCTATAGCTGGAGAGAGAGAACTTCCTATTTTTTAAAAAAGTTTATTTATTTATTTTGAGAGAGAGTGAGTGAGCAGAGGTGGGGCAGAGAGAGACAGAATTCCAAGCAGGCTCTGCACTGTCAGCACAGAGCCTGATGTGGGGCTTCAACCCACAAACTGTGAGATCATGACCTGAGCCAAATCAAGAGCTCAATGCTTAACCGACTGAGCTATGCTGGTGCCCTGAGAACTTTCTATTTAAGTGACTCTGCAGCCAGAGACAGATATCCACACTGCACCTTGAAGTCAGTCTCCCCCCAGAATAGGTCACTACAAGGCCACTCAGAAAATGTCTTCACAGCTGTGCAAAAGTACTACACCCTAAGATTTGGCTTCTCTTACAGAAGGGACTTGGAATTTCCAAATCTAATTTAAAAAACAATTTCGGTGGGGCGCCTGGGTGGCTCAGTCGATTGAGCATCTGACTCTTGGTTTCAGCTCAGGTCATGATCTCATCATTTTGTGAGTTTGAGCCCTGTGTCAGTCTCTGTGCTGGCAGTGTGCAGCCTATTTGGGATTCTCTCTTCCTCCCTCTCTTTCTCTGCCCCTCCCCTACTCGCGGTGTCTTTCTCTCAAAAAAATACATAAAACTTAAAAAAAAATTTTTTTTTTAATGTGTCAGTCCTGAAGATTAAAGAAAGGGGCAGCTCTAGTCTCTTTTCTACCCCCACCCCCACTCCATCCTTACACACAGAGCCAGCCCTCTCCCCTCTCCACACTCCACACTCACCTGGGTAATTTCTTTAGGTTTCAAGGTGAAAAATCACATTTTCTGAGCAGTCTTCAGTACGATCACAAAAAATATTGTAGTTATTCATTACCTTTCCCTTCGTTTGATCTGATTTCATGATTTAAGTATCTGAGTTTTGTTAGTCATTTCTCTGAACATACTATGGACTCCAAAATCTGGGTCTTTTAGTTATGACATCTTCATGGAAGACATTCCAGGGTCTTAACTCATGTTTCTGTATTTTAGCAACCACCCTGTTATCCCCAAATGGATAGCAGTCTATTTGAAAAGTAAATGCAAAGAAGTTGAGAATATGTTCATTATCTTCATGATGGTTTCTTCATTCATTTATGTATTTAATTCACACATGCAATGTTAGTTCATGTTGATTCTCCTAGGCAAGGTACTAATCATAATAATTAAGACATTGTAGAAAAAGCAATAATAAATGTAGGCACAAGGTATGTATGCAGGAAGGGCAGGGGGAATAGCCATCCATACCTGGGGTGGTAGAAGCCAGTTGACTTTGGTTTTAAAGATTAAGTTGGCATTTTCCAGTGAATCAAAGTGGGGAATACCCCATGGAAAGTTTGAGACCCAGAAGGTGGGTGTAGTTCTATTTGTTAAACATTTACTGTGTAACATAGAGTCCTAAGGTGCAAGGCTATCCATAGCCCATACTAGAGCCACACATGGGGTTGCCTGATTTAGAAAATAAAAAATGCTGGACACACAGTTAAATCTCAATTTCAGATAAACAAAATTTCTTTTTTTAAAAATTTTTTAATGTTTTTTTTTTCTTCTAAATTTTTTTTGACGTTTATTTATTTTTGAGACAGGGAGAGACAGAGCATGAACAGGGGAGGGTCAGAGAGAGGGAGACACAGAATGTGAAGCAGGCTCCAGGTTCCGAGCTGTCAGCACAGAGCCCGACGCGGGGCTAGAACTCACGGACCGCAAGATCATGACCTGAGCCGAAGTCGGCCGCCCAACCGACTGAGCCACCCAGGCACCCCAATGTTTATTTTTTAATTTTGAGAGAGAAACAGAGCATGAGCAGGGGATGGGCAGAGAGAAAGAGACACACAGAATCCAAAGTAGGCTTCAGGCTCTGAGCTGTCAGCACAGAGCCCCATGTGGGGCCGGAACTCACCAACCATGAGATCACAACCTGAGCCAAAGTTGGACGCTTAACCGACTGAGCCACCCAGGGGCCCCACCCCCTCTTTTTTTAAGTGTAAGTATGTCCCATGCAATGTTTGAAACACAGGATGATACAAATGTGAGTTTGATCTGTAGGCTTATTGGCTCTGTGCCTTTAGGAATTTTATTTGACTTTCCTTGACCTGGGTTTCTTCATCCTTAATGGGAATAATAACAATAATAAGTATCTTTCAAGATCTTAGTGAATATTGACTATGAATTATAGGGTCATTATAACTCCCAAATAAATAAGACTCATCGATCAAATGGAAGGAGCACAGAACCAAGTCAAGAAGCTGCCTTGGATCTTGAAGGACAAGCAGGAAAATGTCATCCCTAGAGGGAGGGACACTCCAGACATGAAAGAACATGAACAATGACCCTGAAATGCTTAAAAGATAATAAAAATAGAGCACAAGCAAGAAAGGATGAACCAGTACATGAAACGTTTGGCAAGAAGTGACAAAGACACAGAATGAGGAGACAAGGCAATGTCTTTCGATTTGAGGGCCAAAATCGAAAGGTTGCTGCCAACATGATGTGGCATTAGAGGGAACCATGATACTTAAGTTCACAAGATACTGTCCATTTTGTTTTATCATTGGGGCTGGTCGTTTTCAGTGACTGAAAATCCTTTGTGCCCCATTTGGAGCACCCCTCTCTTCCAAAGTATCACAGACGCTGAATCTAGTCGAGGAAATTCTTGCCCACTGACCCAACCCACCCCCAACTCAGATTCTGGTCTCCTGTTGACTTAGAGGTTCTACACGGTTGATTTGCAGGTATTAATCTAATCTTCGGAACTGAAAAGCTATTCTAATACCATAACTCAGTGCCTAGGATGCCTGGGTGTGGCTGAGCTCTCTGAACCAGGTGCTGGAGGAGGACTAATATTCATGAAGCATGTATCTTCTGATAAAAGGCATCAAATAAAGGTAAAATGACATTTGGGACTTGTTTTATTTCTGCTACTACTAATTCTCTACTGTTATCCCTCTCTTGACTTCCTTTCCCACATGGTGGCCCATGGTCCTCACTCTCCAACCCTGCTCCCAGAATCCATCTGGGCCATTTGTGTCTTTATGATGGTTCTGGTTTCCATGGCAGCACCAGGATTTCGGAGAACCCTGCTTTCCTTCCTGATGTTTTATAGCGTTAAAGTCTGAGCAGTTCTTTCCCGTGGGCTGGTTAGCATTCACGTCAAGGAGACACATATAATGTTCTGTGTACTCTTCCCCAACATTTATGTCTGATTTCCTCTTTGGCTAGAGCTAGCCTTTTCAGAGTTAATGGGGAGTTACCCCATTAGTGACTTTAAAATTGGGGGGATTTAGCTTTATTGGCAGCAAACTGCTTGGTAATTTCTAAACCTAATGAAGTGGTGTTGGCGCCACCTGGTGGCACTTGCCGGCTCTGACATAAATGTCAATGGAGACCCTTGAGTTCCGAACTAGTGAGTTCATAGGGTAGAGGAAGCCGCTCCGGGTATGGTCTCGCTAATGGGAACCTTGCTGCCTTTGTGACTTCATCACTTGTGAGAAACGTTCATATGTGATTTAAAAACTTTGGTACCAAAAGTGTGCTGATCTTTCGTCAATAACCTGCTCAGAAGGCCCACATGTTCTGAAACACAAACGAGAGATTTTTCGGATGAGGGTACTGACGTCGATTAAATAATCCCCCAGACACACAGGGGCAGACTCTTCTTTTGAACCTAGGTTTGTCAGATGACAAAGTTCCGGCTTGTCCCAGGACACCACAGTGTGTGTGCCAAATTGTGTGCTCACAAAGTTGAGAGAGGAGGGTGTAGGTGGAGCACTTTCCGAAGAGGGGGGAGAAAGCCTCAGAGCTGTTACTACCCATAATGTCTGGGCCTGTGCTTCTCAAACTCTAAAGTGCCCGTGAATCACCTGGGGGATCTTGACAGATTGTAGGTTCTGACTCAATGGTTCTGGAGACAGCCCTGAACTTCTGCATTTTTAATAAACTCCTAGGTCAGGCTGACCTGCTTGTCTACAGACCACACTTCTGGTCTAGAGTGAACTTGAACTGTGGTTTTGAGCAGGGAGCAATTTCACCCCCCAGAGGACATTTGACAATGGCTGGAGATTTTTTGGTGTCACTACTGGGGTGAGGGGACAGTGCTACTGGCTTCGGTAAACAGAAGCTAGGGGTGCTGTTAGTCTCCTATGATACCACGGCAGCCTCCACAACAGAGAATTACTGACCCAAATTCCAGTTGTGCACAGGTTGGAAAGCCCTGCCCTGGATTTAGTCTTGTGTGATGGGCCTGTCTGCTGTGAGCAGCTGAGGTCTCCTAACCCAAAGGGAGTTGGCTGGGAAATGGGTATGAACTGGTTTCTTTTGTTCCCGAAAGGAAACAGTTCACACTAGAAATCCCCCATCCATATTTCAGAGGCAAAGGAAGGGTGAGTGGGCCTGGAGGAGACTGGTGAATATGAACCATGATTAGGAGTAGCTTTTGGCCAGTGGAGAACTCTATGTGTCTACATTCAGCATCTCCAGTCAAGGACTTAGCAACACAAAATCAATGAATCCAGCGACTGGGAAATTTCCTTCTCATCTTATATAGGACCAAAACAACAACAATGAAAAGAAAGTTCTTAATGTGATTTATCCCCCAGGACATCTTGATGATAAAATTATACTGTAAACCTGGACTAGGGGATCAGCAAACTTCCTCTACGAAGGGTCAGACAGTAAACATTTTTGGCTTTGCAGGTTATATGGTCTATGTCACAAATACTCAACTCTGTCATTGTCGCACAGTAGCAGCCAGAGCCCATGGTAAAGAAATGGCATGGCTGTATTCTAGAAGTACTGTACTTACAAAAATAGCCCATGTCAGATGGCTGGAGGCAGTAGGCTACTGTTTGCTTATCTCTGGTCTAGGCAGTCAAGTGCATCAGATCAGCTGTAGATTCTGTGATAGCTGTGACATAAGCAGATGCATTTTTATCTGAACCTCTTTGGTTTTATGGAAGAGGATGGTTCCTGCACAGAAATAGGCACTAAAACCAAAATGGTTTCCTGGCTGAGCTGGTCATTGTAAAAACAAGCAATGACACAATCCCATCATTCTAGTATCTCCCTCTGAAGTGGACAGCTCAGGTTCTCTAATCTATCACCAAGCATTGATTAGCCAAATGTGCTTAGCATTACCAAAAGCCATGCGGAATCCAAAAAAGGAAGGCCACAGTCCATTGTTCTTAAGCATTCTTTTGTTATTATGGTACTAAGACAAAAACGCATAACCACAGCGAATTCAAATACCCATGGACAACTTATTAAAAGTGCTGGTAACACTTGGTTAAGCATTGAAACTGCATGCTTTCTTTTGTTACCAAAATAAATTCCACTTCATTCAAATACTTAAATGTGAACAAAATGGAAACATAGTGCTAGAAGTAAACACAGGATGGGTATATACTTTTTATAATCGTGGAGTTAGGAGAAACTTTCTATTGAGAACATGAACTCAGAATCCACAAGGAAAAGATCACAGAAGAATAAAAAGGATTTATGTAAGACAGTCTGCCATAAACAAGACCAAAGGAACTGGGTAATTATTTTTAATACATATGGCATACAAAGAGGGAATCACTCAACTTTGTGAGCTCGTAAAAATCAATAGACAATGATGAATACTGTAACAGAAAAGTAGTCATAATTTACAGAAGTACACATTGCCATTTAATCTTATGCATCTGAGTAGATGCTAAGAAAATAAAGGAAAAAAAAATCCGGACCAAAATCAATTGGACTTCATCGCCTAGGGACAGGTCAGCTGCGGTCTTGGTTCCTCGGATCACATGCCCTTCCACTTCTCCTTCTGAGGATGGCCATCCTGGAACCCACACTGGGAGAGGCACATGGAGCTCCTCTTGTCTCAGCTGGGCCCGGCCTTGAGTCATCCTAGCCCAGGAGTCAGACGTGAGACCAAAGAAGCCTCCAGATGATCCCAGCTCCTAGCCGTTCAAGTCACTCCCAGCCCTCGGGTCTCCCAGCTGAGTCCCCCGACAGCAGGGAGCTGTTGCCACTGTGCACTTTCTGGTATCTTTACTCACAGACTCCATAAGTGCAAAAAAGCCATGATGGTTTCATGCACTGAACTTGGGCTGGTTGGTTATACAGCAGGAAACTGGGCACTGTCCACCACAAACGAGGCAGCCTGAGGTCGATGCAGGAGGGAAGACATATCGGGAAGGGTCTTGGAGACAAAATAGAGCACAGCAGCTCACCCAGCTACAATCCAGAGGGATGATAATCTTAGATGCTGGATTCAAGAGCAGCCGCAGGGACGGGTAAGACTGGGAGCAAGAGCACCAGCCCCGGGCACGGCCAGTTATGTGGATGTCCAGGGCCAACCAGCTCTCAAAGTCAAAGTCAATCTTGGGAAATGGACTCATTTAGGAAGAATAGTCACTGCTCAAGGTGGAGCAAAGGATATACATCTGGAGAACAAATCTGGGAGGCGCTGTTTCACTCAGCAGATGGCAGAAAGGACTTGATGGATGTGTGTTAGAGGAAGTGAGTAGAGCAGGAGACCAGGCAAGCTGGGCGTGGGAAGGACAGCCACGGGCAGGAGAGTGGGCTGGCTGCTGCCTGGGAGCAGTGAAATGCAGCCTGGAGCAGGACGATGGATCCACGGATCCACGGATCCACGGATCCAGGAGTGAGCAGAGGGCAAAGGCCAGCTCAGTGCCACTGGGGGGAGATCACACCTTCACTGAGTCTCTCTCTCTCTCTCTCTCTCTCTCTCTCCAGTTAGAATGCTTCTCCTTTCCCACTTACCAACCTTAAAATAAAACCCTAACACCTTAGCAAAGTCGACCCTGTAGGATTGGCCCCTGCCTAGCTTCTCTCCCCTTCCCTGGCTGCAGCCACGCTGGAACCCTTTCCGTTTGTAAAGCTCTCAAACCTTTGGATCTCACAGCCACCCTTCCCCCTGGCATGCTTAGCCTCCACCCCTGGCTCCTGGTCATCATTTGGGTCCAAGTGAAAGTTCTTCCCTCCCAGAAGCTCTCTCTGACCCTCCTTCATAAAGTATTAAATCTGCTAATCACCTTCTGTTTCATTTTGTTTTTCTTTATTGTACTTATAAGCATCTAAACTCATCTTGAATACTGTCCTTCTTCCCTTCCTAGAATCAACTGTGACCCCTGAGGTCTGGGACCTTACCTGTCTTGGTCAGTGTTGTATTTCCAGCACCTAGAATAGGACTTCCCTTTCAGTAAGTGCTCAATAAATGTATGTTGAATATAAATAAATAAAATTCCTTTCTAGACAAACTCTTATCCATGCTTCAAGACCCAGCTCAAGTGGAACACCCTACAAAGCCTTCCCTGACGAATACCCTCCAAGCACAGTTGGAGTGCTCATACTTGGTGCTGCAGCTGCTAAACCAAACACCCACTGTCACTCGTTCCATGAGTTCCGAGCTCTGCTACACTCCCCAGGTTGAAAGTCTCTCTGGTGGGCTAAGTTGATGAAAGTGGGCTCTGTGGCTCAAGCAGCCAGTCTGAACTCGAAGAGTAACCTCATCAGATGGAGGGCCTCGCAGAGGGCTAGGAGTGTGGCTTCCAAAGCCAGACTCTCTGGGCTCGAGTCCCAGCAGATCGTGTTGTGTGAATTTGGAAAACATTTTTTTATCTCTCTGGGCCTCAGTTTCCTCATTGTGAAATGGTGATAACAATAATTAACCAGAGAGAGTTGTGATGAAACACTAAGACACGTGACCTGCTTACATAGCTGGCACAGAGCAAACACGTACGAGTTAAGTGACTCTATATTGAACAGTTGTATCTTTGGCATAAATCCATATGGTATAAACAGATAAAACAGAATCTGAGAGAAAAGAAGGTGGAGTGAAGGCTATGAAAATACAACAATCGTCTCCGGAACGACACAGATAAGGACCCCTGTCCCCTGAAGAACGCGGGGGTTCCCCTGAGACCCGTCCTCAGGCCGAAGTTCCCAATAACCGAGCGCACACAGGACTCCTGCCCACACGGGGTGACACCAGACTTCCCAAGAGCCTGCCGGCCTCCACCACCCAAGACACTTAGATCCTTCTCCGGCTCATCGTCGGAGAACCATAAAGATCTACTTAGAAAGGACTTACTATTTACACGATTCCCAAGAGCCAGTATGCCATCTTACATGGAGCACATGGGAGCCTGGAGCCTCACAAAGGAGACAGGGGTGGCCAGGTGTCCCTGTGATGGCTGGTGCTGATCACTGCCTGCCGCACACACTGGGGCTGGTCCATGTCTCCGCAGGTTTGAAAACAGGTTCTAGACATGCTCTGCAGAGGACGGCAGGGTCTTCCCGGAGCCCAGGCAGCCGAACATCTCCTGGGAGGCATAGGTCACGTACACGAACCCGTCCTCGTCCTGGTAGTCCCTGTAGACCTCTGCCATGGTCACACTCATGCTGACCAGGCTCTTATTGTTCACCAGCAAGTAAAAGGCTTCAGAAGCCCCCAGGACCAGGCGGCTCCTGGGCGGGGGGTGGGGGTGGGGGGACAGGAAAGGGAAACTTTAACTGGGCAGGGCATGGGCTCCTGACCCAAGGCCTGACTTACCTCTGTTTGTTCACTGCAAACATGTCTACCCAAGAAGCCCACTTCCCCGCTCTAGGAATGGTCCTCAAACTTGACAATGACCCAGGAGTGCCTGCTGAAAATACAGATTCCTACACTCCACACGTAGAGATTCTAATTCAGTTTGCCTGGGAAGCATCCCAGACGGTTGCAGGATCATGACACTCAGGAAGATAGAATTGCTCCCTACTCCTTTCCTGCAGCTTTAAAATACCATAAGTCCTCCCAGTTGGGCCAAAAGGGTGAGGCGATCCTATTGTTTACTAGGGGACATAGCAACACAAAAATGCTAAGCAAATAAGCTCTTTGCTCTTAAACCAAAGGTTTGCACATCCCCAGACATAGAAACGTGATTACAATATCCTCCAGCATCTCACTGTTAAACAGCCTTGGGATGACATTTTAGAAGGTTGCTGCCTCCAAGTGTGCCCTTCCCCCAAACCCACCTGCCCCTGGCCATCTCTCCCCCACCTCAAGGAAATGGAGAAACAGCAAAGTTCAATTGGACATGCTGTAAATGTCAAGGTCAGTCTGAAGCCTGGCTCATCCTGGAGTGGAGGACAATGTGATGATGTAGACGCCCAGGTAAGGGCTCTGCACCCCCTGCAGCACATTTCCATGTGCTCTGCTTGCAGAGGCAGCCCAACTTGCCCATTCTGGCCTCAAAGCTTTGAACCTTCAGGTCCATGTGGCTTTGGGACACAGGTGGCTGGAAGCTGATTAATTTTACAACTAGATAATCCTTCCTAAAATAACCCCAGAGATTTTAGCTTTGACAACTGTATGGCTGTCTTTGGGTAAAAAAGAAGTGTTCTGCAATGGGTATGGATGGGTGGAGCTGGGAACGAGCGCATTGCCTTCAGCTCTGCAGGGAACTCTGCTCCTAGAGGCTACACCCCCATCTCCTGTCCTTGGCCATGCTCTCTTTCCATGGGGGTTGTGGCATTCCTTGGAGGAGGAGGCTGTGGACAAGGATTTTTGTCTATTCTTTCACTGCTGTAAAGACAGAGCCCAGAAAGAACACAGAACATAACTGATGCTCAATACACATCCCAGAGCATCAAAAGTTGGGATGGAGAGTGGGTCAGGGCTGGTGGAAAGGAGATGACTCTTGTCTGGGACGGAGAAAAAGAATAGCTCTCGGAACTCAAAGGGTTGTTTCTGAGGGAGGTGGGGGACGGGAGGTCACACTATGTTACATCAACATGTTGGGATATAATCCTAACTTTCATGCTCCCTTAGCCGCCTCTGTTCACACTGGGCCAACGTAAGCTTCCCTGAGGAGAGGAAATCAGGACGCTCTTAAATAACTCATCAAGACAAACAAAACCGAGAGCAACACACATTCATAATGAATTCTCCAAGCAACAAGCATCTAGGCAGCTTGCAAGGGCTGGCCTCACCGGACTTTTCAACCCTGTGAAGAATCACCTTCCAGGTTGTATTCACATTACTCCCAAGTCATTTTTATTGAATCCATGTGTCAGGTGACACTACTTAACCCTCTGAAACTTTAAAAATTGCTCCATTTTCTTCACTGTGCCTTAACCCAAGGAAGGGGCATGTGTGGGTACTCCTTCCCTGTTCTGCCACCCAGGGTCTAAGCAGTGCAGGGAGTATTTGCCTTTTGAAGAGGTCCCCAATTCCCTGGTGCACACACCCTTTAAAGGTACTGTGTCTCTCCTGGGAAAATGCAGACTGGGTTTTAAACAGCACGTAGAGGAAAGGCACTTTCGGTCTAGTTTCAGAGCCAAGACTACCTCTGAAACATTTTAGAAGAGTTACTCTCTTTAGATTTGTTATCTGTGGGGTTCCCCCACCTGTTTAAATTGGATTAGTTCTCAGAGTATCTTTTCTGGGCACTACAGATGCTAAAAGGTGAGTCACAGAGAAAATGTTTTCCCTCTCTTCCAGAATGCTCCCATCCTCAAAACCAAACCAACTAACAAAGCAAACAGAAAAAGCCGCCACATGTACTTTGTCACCTACCGGATGATGCTGAGGAACTGGGTCATGGTCAGCTCTTGAGGGACCAGGAACTTGGTCTTGTCCAGCGGAGGCAGGAACTTTTCCCTGGGATAGCGCTCCACTATCACCTGTCAAGAGGGTCAGCCCCTAAGAATGTGACAGAGCTCTCACTGCCTTAGAAACTTAGAACAGGGAGAGCCAGTGGGGATTTTTTTTTGTTGTTCTTCTTGTTATATTTGGGGTTTTGTTTTTGTTTTTGTTTTTGTTTCAAGAAACAAGGCATACTCCTTTTCAAAAAGCACAATGGAGTCTTACCGGGATCTTGTTTGGGAACTTTGCCCGGATTCCAGCAACTTCCTCTTGTCTGGTTGCTGTGAATATTTTAAAGACAAAAGAATAAGTAAACAGCAAGAGAAGCCTGTATCCTGTTCCCTCTCTCTGGCAACCCAGACAGCAACTCTGAGAACTTTACCTAAACTCTTCCTCTGCTTGAAGGGTCTGAGGCTTTGGGTTTTCTGTGGAGTCTGCATTTTGCTCAACAGCTGTGTCTGTGTCTGACTTAAAAAAAAAAAAAAAACAAAAACCCACAACCAGGACCTAATTCATTCCTCCAGCTGCTTCCAAACCACCCGCAGGAGTCTAAAGGAGGCCCTTATGTAGGGCTGTGTGACATCAGGCGTCTCCAACCCGCCTTTCCCACCCCCTCCCTGGGCAGGAGGAGGTCAGTCCTGAGGAAGGACCTGTAACAGCCACCTGCTTGCTGGTCCGAGAAGGCCACTTTGCTCATGATCACTTCAAGATATTTCTTTGCTGGAGAAATTAGGGTTCGCAGCAAAACCAGGGGCTGTGTAATCAAGCAGACTAGGTCTGCACTGAGAACTCTGGAGAGGTCAAAGAGCTCTTTGCTAAGGACACTCTTGTGCTTCCATAATGAGCTATCTTGAAGGTGGGCCAGGATGGGGCCACCCAATGCTGAAGTAGGCTGCTTAATTCTCACAACAGACCTTGTCATTTTTCACAGAAAGAAACCTTTGATCAGAAAGGGAAAGGCATTTGCCCAAAGTCACACAGCTAGTAAGAGAGGCCGTTGAGGTTAAAACTCAGAGTTGGTACAAGGTAGGGCTACACTCTAGTATATGCTGACATTTTATCTTCTCTGCAGTAAAGGAGAGAAGGAAGCCCAGTGACCCCAGAGATCTCCCTTTAAGAGATAAGAAACAGGGGTGCCTGCGTGGCTCAGTTGGTTAAGAGTGGCTCTTGATGTCGGCTCAGGTCATGATTTCCGGCTCTGCATCAGGCTCTGTGCTGAACATGGAGCCTGCTTGGGATTCTGTCAGTCTGTCTCTCTCTCTCTCTCTCTCTCTCCCCCTCTGCACCTCTACCCTGATCATGCTCTCTCTTTCTCCGAGAGAGAGAGAGAGAGAGAGAGAGAGATAAGAAACAAAGGCCCATGAAGGTTAACTGATTTGCCTGGGATCCAATGGCTGGTAAGAGGCGAGACACAGATCTTCTAGGTCCCAGCGTCCAGGGCTTGCCTCCAGACATGTACGCCCATCATCCGGGAAGACCTCTGGACTCTGAATGTACAGACGGTTTACATTCCCTGTACTTATTTCCTGGAAGGGTCACTCAACAGTGAAGAGTTTTTGAATGAACAGAGAGTGATAGGAAGGTGATGGTACACCCTGTATGTTTACTTCGTGAATCAAAGAGTGGGAATCTCAGTGCTTTGCTTAATCATCAGGAATGGACATCGAGTGATGAAATGATGGCCTCACTGACAAGTGGCCTCATCCTCTCTCTTTCCCTCTGATGCCCTTTAGAAAGGGTGCAGGCCCTGCACGTCTGTAGTCAAGCAACTTTCAAATGCACAATCTCACTTAAACCTCAGTCGCCACCTTGTGGGTGGGAAGGGCAGGCAGGACGCGCACTTTGCATATCCACACCTGGCGAGGTGCACCAAGGTGGAGTCCTCTCCAGACCGTCCAGTTCCAAGAGTGGTCCCCACACCCAGGGCCAGCAAAGCTGACTCTGGGCCTGGCCCTCTAAGTACCACCTCAATTTCTGATTTAGATAAATCACTTCACTTTACTGATATGGTTTTCCTTGTTGAGAACTGGTTATTTTTACCTGATTAAAATGGTTTTTTTACCTCATGCAGAGTGGTGAAGCGAGACTTGAATGAACTCATTTCTGCACAGGGCCTGGGCACCAAATCCCCCCACACTGGGCCTCCCCAACCCCCCACAGGCTGGGAACGTGGACGTGCACAGAGGTTTGAAGGCTGAAGGAAATAGCTCTGGGTTGGGGCCAGGGGAAAATAAGTCCCAGCTGCAGTGTTTGGTTATTAGGGCTTTGAGATGTTTCCTAACTGAGCTGCATTTGGCTTTCTCAGCTGGCACCTGGGATTATTATTTCAGCCAGGCCTACCTCTCCGGATGGAATGGGAGTGAAGGGGGTAGTAGAATAAGGGAACTGGGAAGAAAATAAAATGTGGCAATATTCATAGAGTGTATTGTCATTCAGGAAGAGAGTGGGCTAGATCACTTTTCTTTTGTGGAAAAGCTTCTTTTTTTGAGGGGAGCAGTGTGTCCGTGGGGGCTGTGTAGCCCCATCATGCTCCTGGGGCTGAGGGGCAGGACTCATTTGGCCAGAAGGTGACCAAAGCCACATAATGTCGATGCTACAAGGACTGTGGGGAAGGAGATAGGAGTAACACGTGTTAAATGGCTGAAGCAAGAGTGCAGGCTTGATCTGGAGTCCTGGCTATTGATGTTTTAATAAACAAAATCCAGCTTTATTCTTCTTAGAGCTCTACCTGTCTTGCAGACAAGGCATATGAAAGATGAGATGGCTGAGGTCGTTCTGATTCACCCACCCCACTCTCCTCTGATCTGGGGCCTGGACAGAGCTCCTGGGAGGAGAGAGAGCAGGTGAGATGAAATGTAGGGCACTTGCAGTGGGATTAGGAAGACTTATTTCTCCCCACCACCTTAAAATAGCAACCAATCTTCCCATGACTCTACCAGACATGTAACTGTCATGGAAAGGACAGCTTTGAAAACAGACTTGGGTCCCAATTACTTCTTTGAGCCTCATGTTATTCATTAGTGACATGAATATACTTTTTTGCTCATCTCGTGGGTTTGTGTGATGATGAAATGTGGGGGGCTCTGGGGTGTCCATGTATACGTGGCATGGCACAGTGGGGCTCAGGAAACACAAGTTCTTTCACTACCCAAGTCCCATAGCCTGTAGCCTAGTCCGCTCTGCTCATGCTTCCGGAAACTTCCGCAAGAGTTGTTGGAGCTCACTCTTTCCACTGAGCTCACTGCCTGTCCCCTTCTTCAGCTGCGGTCTGGAGTCTGTCCCAACATCAATGTGTACTCTTGGGAGGTCAGCGGTAACACATACAAACCCCTCTTTTTAATCCTCGTTTCATTTGGTCTTTGATCTGTCAACATCTTCTCCTTCTGAAAAGTCTCATCCTTTGGATTCCAGGATCCCACTTTTTTGGGATTCTTTGCCCTTTTGTCTCCACTTCTGAAGCTGCGAGTTCTCCTTAAGTTTCCTAAGGAGATAAGTGTACTCTCCATTGGTCTGGATTAAATTCACATTTATCTATGTGAATAAAAGCATTCACAAAACATCTCTGTATTTCTTGACCTGTGGCCATCTGCGGATTGCATCGAATGCCTGGAAGCCTGTGGAAGTGCAGCGTCCCCCTGGGATCAGCGTGCTTCCAACCCCCCACTATGGGGCGGGGGGTGCTGCCCTAAGCCCCTGCTATGTACAAAGTTTAGAGCCACCAGGCTCTTGATCTTGCCACCACCCACTCCTCACCTTGCTTCATATGCTTTCCTGGGATGATTTTAACTATTCCTGAGGAATGAGGTGACTCGGTTTCTCCAGCGTGATTAAAACCAGGCCTGTCCCTGGGCAAATGTAGATGTTTGGGGCTTACAGAGGGACTAAGACAGATCTACTTTGCTTTCCCATCCTATCCTAGTGTGGCCACTCTTATTCATCCTTCCTGGCGACAAGCATTTATTCTTAGGAAACAGGTGTGGAAAGTTACCGCCAAATGGAAGTGATTTGCGTGTACATCTCCGAGAAGTGGCCGCTGCAGGTTGGAGGGCTTGAGTAGAAGGAAGTCTCCATCAGTGTGTCCATTTCAGACAGGACAGGTTCTGGAGGTGGCCGCAGAAGGCCAGCTGACTCCTCCAGGGAAACTTGTCTGGACTTTGTGGCTTCACAGAGGCACCAGGGGAGCCAGACGGGAGATGAGTGGCAAAGGGGACCTCTCTGCTGCAGAAATGCCTGAAACTTCTCACCCCAGATAAGACTCACTCCAGGTGGGAAGGCGATGTTCACATCCACAAGGTAGAAAGCTGAAATTCCAGTTCACTTCATTCCATCTTGTTTTCTTCATCAAGTGCCCTTGAAGATGCTGCTTACCAGCAAGACATGTTTATCTGATCAACATCGATGAAAATACTTTGAGTCAGATCGTCAAAGAAAATATAAGATTCTGGTGCCCAGTCCCAAATTAGCCACTGAATGATGAAGTCACTTGAGCTCAGAATTTGCTTAGTTAGCCCATGAAATCATTTCAGTGCTGGTACTTTGCTATCATGTCCCAAGGACAAAAGTAATCCACAATAGCTATTCAACGACTGAGAGTAAGACCCTGTCTGTCTGTGCAGCCCCAGCACCTAGCACAGAGCTGGACATACAGTTCATGCTCTATAAAGTTAAATGGATTTATCTGCATGCAAATGTCTAACACAGAGAAGTGCCCACATGGTGGGGTTGCCTGAAGCCCTGCATGCAGGAAAGACAAACTCCTATCCAGACTATGTGTTGGTTACATTCAGATCATTTGCAGCATCTTCTAGCAGTAAAATGAGGCTGATGGCATCTGTCGCCATTGGGTAACTGGTTGACTTCCTTGAGGACTTCATGCTCTCAGGGCTCTGGCATCAGTCTCCATTGGGTGATTCGACATGTGGCAACAGTGCAGTGGTAGCTAGATCTGGTGAGTTGGGATTCATGCTGCCGGGCCCGTGCCTAGCCTCCATCCCATGGAATTGCCACCATGGGTATTCCTTCACACGGTCATTGTTCCAATGCTGGGAAAAGTGGGTATTAGTGGCCAAAACCAACTGGATGACTGGCCACATCATTCTGTGTCCTCGGTTGTTTAATGCCTTCTTGGTGGTAGATCTCTGTTGGCATTCATGTGTGTTATAAAGACCTCCACACTTCACACCTATGCCCATAGGTGTGTCTTCATACCTCTTTCTTAGATGTTCCTGTCCCCATTCTTCAGGTGTTCTTCTCATAGCTCCTGACCAATCAGCCAGGACCTCTGCCGCTGCCCAGGAATCTGTATTTACCCCAAGTGAATGACTGGGTGCATTGCCCAAAGCTCTGCCCGGGGGCAGGACTGCCTCTCACCGCTGACTCCAGGGCATAGGAATGGGGCTGGCACGTCCTGCACCTTGCACATATACTGAGCCTACACACCTGTGAATTCAGGGCAGCCTTTTCCTTCGTCTGTCAATGGATTGTAAACGACCCTCCTCAACAACAACCAGAGTGAAGGAAGGAAGCACATGGGCACAACAGTGGCAAATCACACAGGGGTCTGGGCTACCCACAAATGCAGTGTTCTGTGCCCTTGGCTCTGTGTATCTAGTCCTATCCCTTCAGCTTCCTGATGGACTGTTGCTGGGTCTGACAAAATCTATCTCATAGTGGCCAGGTCTTAATGTCCATGATCAGCTAATGTTAAATGATGAATCATTCTCTGTTGCAGGTGACATGGCTATGCTTTGGAGCCCAAGGGGTCTAAACTGTGACTGTTTTATTGGGACTGACCATAAACCCAACACAACATCTTTTTTCATCACAGATACCATTAGGTCTACCTGGTCATATGGCCCAAGAGACATGGCTACTTGCTACAGAGTTCTTTCTTGCTGTGGCCACACTCAAAGCTGGCAACATGTTATGTCGTCTAGTATATTCTCAAGTGCAGAATATGCTGTCTTTGGAACCCAGAAAAGGCAATCAAGCATTGCATTTCCTTCTTTGTAGTGGGAGGTGTGCTATACAATAATTTGTTCTTGACTATTGAAACGATCTCCCAACATACCCAGACCACAGACTCCCTAAAAAGCTTGATAGCTTAGGCAGGCCCCTGAGTCACTGAAAGATTTATATCCCACCTCTGGGAAGCATAAATGTGCCTCAAAAAGGCTTCCAATGTACTTGCTACTTCGTGCTCATTTGAATGGATCAACATCATATCATTGATATATTGGACCGATGCCATATTACTTGGGATGTCTGGAGAATCTATTTCCCTCCAGACTATCATATGACAGAGGGTAGGTGAACTAACATAGCCTTGCATTATCTGCTCCCAGTAAATGCAAAATGTTTTTAGTTCTTTTCGATAGGGATGGAAAAGAATGCACTTGTAAGATCATGGGCCATATACCACGTATCTGAGGCTATGTTAGTATTTTACATCTAGCAGAGCAGCTACAGTGGGGCTTCTATTTTGGTTGAGCCTCCAAGAGCCAACCTAAAACATCACGGAAGTGGCATCATCTTCTATGTTCCTTGCCAGGATATCAAATCCTTGCAACAGGGAAATGCTCTCACGTCAGTAACCTCTCCCTTATCTAACTTTATGTTTCATGTCTGCCCACCACATGTACCTCTCATCCAGCACATTTAGAATCAAGACCTCTATGTTCTCTCCTGGCTCCAGGGCTACGTTTTGTTAAGTCCTACAGCTCCTCTGAGAGGAAGATACACCCCACCTCTCCTGCTGGCCATTTTATGCTAATAACCAGGTTTAGGTCACAATTTACCCAGCTGCTTATGTCAAACTAAACCTATTTATTAGCATAATGGCCAGTGGGAAAGGTGTGGTAGTTGCTAATCAGGGACGCATGTTCCCCTGTAAGGTGACTGTCTCTGCATGATCTTCAGGGGAGGGAGAAAAACTAGCTTTTACCTGGAAAGAGCAGACCAGATCTTTCAAGGGCACATAGGGGCTCAAGAGTTTCAAATTAATTGAACCACGTGTATGTACCTCAAATCTCAGGCTCCAGTCATTCCCAACCAGGACACTGACCTCAGAATAGCAGACATGCCTACACTGAGAATTCATCCTTCTCTGCAATTCTATTCCTCTTGTGATTGTACAGTGGCCCTGAAACTCAGTTCCTCTGTCCTCCAGCTGAAAGAGATGGGAGTCTCTTTCAAGGAGGCCCTCTGGATTTCATACTTTGCCTTTAATTGATAACTAATCAATTTTAGTCTTTCTCTTACTTTCTGGACAGCATCATAGCCCCCAGCAATAGTTATGGGACCCCATCATCCTTATAATTATCCTCTGTTTTTTAGTTCTCGAATGCCTGATATACTATGTCTCTAGCACACGCCCCTTCCACTGCTTACCACCCCACCTCCTGAACACCCCTGCAGCTGGGGAATAAGCGCTCCAGCCCTGGCCAGGGGACTTGGTCAGTGTCACTCAGCATGCTCCCCAGGCTTTATTCAGGTTTGCCACTGTTACCTTCACTCATGGAATCATATCATGCATGTCCTTAGGCTGGGGGGTGGAAGCTAACATTATCTATACATGACAGGTTAATCCATTTTCTCACTTAATCCTTCTGAAAAGAGATAAAAAGACACCTGAAGGTCAGAAAGTTTAAGTAATTTGCTCGAGAATCCCTCAGCTGGTGAGATTTGAGCCTATGACTATATTCCATCAAAACCCATTATGATATAATGTTTTTCATTCTAGAATTTTACAAGTTAGCTTAAAATAGAGCCATTGCTATCAGGGAAAACACTTCCTGAAACGTTTCCCTAGCAGCTCCAAGCTTAGGTCTTCACATGCACAGAACCTCTATCCCTTCAGCAAGGGATCCCCAAATTTTATTATTATTATTATTTCTTTTTTAAATTTTTTTAATGTTTATTTTTGAGACAGAGAGAGAGACAGAGACAGAGAATGAGCGGGGGAGGGGTAGAGAGAGAGGGAGACACAGAATCCGAAGCAGGCTCCAGGCTCCCAGCTGTCAGCACAGAACCTGACGCGGGGCTCGAACTCACAGACCTCGAGATCATGACCTGAGCGGAAGTCGGTCGCTCATCGCTCAACCGGCTGAGACACCCAGGCGCCCCATTATTATTATTATTATTATTATTATTGAGGCATAATCGACATATAACATTGTATTAGTCTCAGGAGGACAATGTAACAATTTGAGATTTGTATATATCGCGAAATGATCACCGGAGTAAGTCTAGTTACCACCCATCACCTCGTAGACTTAAATTATTTTTTACTTGTGACTCATCACTTTTAAGATCTACTCTTTTGGCAACTTTCAAATATATAGTAATGTTAACTATAGTCACTATGTTCTATATCACAGCCTCAGGACTTACTTATTTTATAACCGGAGGTTTGTACCTTCAGACTCCCTTTACGCTTTTCACCCACTCCTCAACTCCCACCTCCGGCAACACCAACCTGTTCTCTGTAGCTATGAGTTTGGGTTTTTTGTTTGTCTTTTTTTTTTTTTTTTTTTAGAGTCCACCTATAAGTGAAATCACACAATATTTGTCTTCCTTGGACTTATTCCATTTAGCATAGTGCTCTCTAAGTAAGGAGCCTCCGAGTTTGGATTAAGGACAGATAGTGTGCTAGAGCTCTCTCCACAACACAGACAGTCCAGGTTTCCACCACTGCCCACGCTGTGCAGCCACATGAAGCTGCTCACACCGAGCTGCTCACACAGAGGCCCAGCAGGCTGTTTGCAGATGCTGTGGTGCCAGAGGGAAGAGCTGTGGCCCCACCTGACGGGCTCCCAGGCCCTGCAGGTGGTTCCTCCTTCCTGACTCAACCTACAGGTGCTAATGTTCCACCTGGGAGGGGAGAAGATTCTCTGGTGCAGGCATTCCAGGGCTTGCCAATCCCTTAGCCACAGGAGAGTAGAAAGAGAAAAGAATTCTAATGTGGAAGAGGAGAGAGCCCTGCAACGGGAGGGGAAGGACTGCAGGAAGGAGCGGGAGCTCGGGTTTGTAAGAGCCAGAGGCATTTCTTGTTTTTGGCACCTGTTGCACTCAGGGTTGACCTGTCCAACTGGGCAGCAGTCCTGGTGTCTGGGAGAAGCCCCACTTCAGGCATCTTCAGAAGCTGGGGGAGCCTGTACATGGCCTTCCAGGAAGGTCTGAAGCCCTGAGGCCCCGGAGTTCACTCAGCCTGAACCCATCACACAGAGTCACCTGAGTCAGCTGAATCCTAGCACCCTGATTCTGGAAGCTTCCTTCTTGTCACTGAGCTTCAGATTCTATCTTTAGAATGGAGACAATTATTTTGGCTTCACGATATAATATATTCATGTTTTTCACTCCAAAAATATTTATTGGATATCTACCACATGATAGGCACCCATCCCTGGTCCTAGGGATGTGCCAGGGAAGTAAAAACAAACAAGGTCTCTTAGTGCAGGCCACGTACAGCTTAGTGGGGAGGCAAGTGATGACAGAAAGAACACACAACTGTGGTGCATGCAGTGAAGGGGGGTCATTGTGCTTGGGGAGGACCTGTGAGGCGGTCTGGGTTAGTGGATGCAGAGGCAGGTGGGGAAAGGTTTCCTGAAGAAGCCATATTTGAGCACACATTTCCAGAATGGGTAGGCACCAACCAGGCAAAGTGAGGCAGTGGCAGGGATGGGGGTGGGGGCTAGGGAAGTGTTTGAGGCAGAGGGAACAGGGTGACTAACAACAGGGTATGGCGTGGTGGGAGAAGTGCTGGCTTCAGTATTGAAAGCCAGGAGGGAAGGGGTGTGGAATGGAGCTGCAGAGCCTTGGAGCCCATGGGCCCTGCAGCGTGATTTTTATCACAAAGGCAACATGAAAGGGCCCAAGCAGAGCATAATGGATTACATCTTCAATTTGAAAAAACGGTTCAGATAGTAATGTGGAGAATGGCCTGGAGGCAGACCTCTTGTAGTGATTTAAGGGAGCAAAGACGGAAGGTTGGTTCCAAGTGGTCACTGTGCAGATTTACAAACTGGGCACTTTGGGAAAGTTAATTGGGAAGGAAAATGGAGGAAACTTGGTAATTGATTATACATTACAAGTTGATGCATTACGGTTCCTAGATGTATGGCTGAAGTAACCAGATGGCTTGTATTGTCATCAACTGAAATGGAAGACCTGGCTCAGGGCCAGGTTGACTTTGGGCTTTGGGGCATGTTGAGATTGGGGTGCCTCTGAGATGTCCAACAGGAGCTGGAAAGGGGAGTGTTGCTATGTGGGCAGAGTTCTAGATGTGTGAGTTAATGCTGAAGAATGTTTAAGCTAAATGTGCAGCTGAAATGGCTGGGGAGGAAACAGAGAGGGCCCAAAGAGGACCCTGGGACCAAACCTGGAGCAATTCTAGGGACCAAAGATGCATAGAGGGGGGTGAGCCTTCCAGAGAGACAGAGGTGAGCCAGTGAGAGACGGGTGAAGCCCTCCTCCTTTCTCCTCCTCTTTCTTCTTCTTCTTCTTCTTCTTCTTCTTCTTCTTCTTCTTCTTCTTCCTCTTCCCCTCCTCCTCCTCCCTTCTCCTCCTCCTCTCTCCTCCTCCTCCTCCTCCTCCTCCTCCTCCTCTTCCTTCTTCAAGTTTATTTATTTATTTTGAGAGAGAAAGAGAATGTGTGATCAGGGGAGGGGCAGAGGCGGGGGGAGAGAATCCTAAGCTGGTTCCACACTGTCAGCACAGAGCCCTACTCAGGGCTCCATCTCATGAATGGTGACATTGTGACCTGAGCTGAGATCAAGAGTTGGACACTTAACCAACTGAGTCACCCAGGTGTCCCTAGACCTGGCTTTTTAAACCCAATATATCACCTTGAGGATATCTTCAATAGCCCCATAATACTATTATTTACTTCATACTTTTTTAAAGTGACTAAATTTTTAAAAACATAGATGCACGTATTTTGAAACAAAAGCTTATATCATTGATGGAACCAATGTAATTCACTATAAATGGTATATTTTTAACAAGACAATGCTAGACACATTAGTTATGATAGCCTTACCCCAGGAGACAAGGATTTGTGTGACCTGACCCCTAAGTGTCTTCTGTTCCATGTACCCTTCCTTACAATGACAAGGTGGCCACGATGGAGGGAATGAAAGACAGCCCTGGAATGGAGAGAAGAGGGGAGACAGCAGAAGTTGCAGAGAAGGGGTTTCCTTTCAATTGTTGAAAATATCTAACGCATTTGGCGTTAGATCTGTCGGTCTACTAGGAGCCTCCTAGATTCTCTGACAGGAAGGAGTTGAATATAAGGAAGAATTGAGTGATTTAGGAATATTCTCATCCTTGAAATATATGCTATTTACTCAGCCTTGACCATCCCTGTGGCCATCCCTGCATATGCCTTGCCACCTGTGACACAGTGACTGCCCCCGGAATTTTAAAAGCCCTGAATAAGACTTCTCAGGCCTCGACTCAAGTGCAAACCTCAGTCAGGACCCTTCGTCGCCTGATCCCAGTGTCTCCAACACCAGGACTCATGCTTCCCAGCAAACCCTCTGGTCCAGCTCCTCTCTACCCCTATGGCACCCACTTCAATTTTCTTCCCCAGGTTTTGGATTTTCATCCCCATATTTTGAATGCTTTCAGTAGATTTCCTTCCAATCTTGCACAAACCTTGTTCAAGGGAATATTTTTTTTCCTCCTAAAACATTTCCTGTAATTACGATGTTGCCAAGGACATTTATATTTAACTTTGAATGTGTTCATGGCTCAGTGTGAATGGATTTGGTTTATTCTCAACCAACCATTAGTGAAAATTATGGGAGATACAAAGATGTATTCAGTACAATATCTTCCCTCATTGGGAAGGTAAGAGTGGACCATTTCTTCTTTGCTTGTGTTCTCAAATGTGCACCAACTGGGCTGTTTGTGTCCAAATCTCAGGAACACTGTTTAAGCCAAGAACATGGCTGGAAATGTATTCTTACATGTTCCTCTAGTGGGTGGAGACCATCAAGGAATGATTCAGGTCATGGAACAGGGTGAACTCAGAGTTCCTTATTTTATCTTTCTAAAGCCCTAGCATTGGTTTATATATATTTTTTATCATGTAAAATTACCAAAACAATCTACTTTGACGTGATAGCTAAGACTAGAAATTTGAATTATCTTGAAACTTGATGGTGGCATTCACTTATTACTGAAATATGTGAATGTTAAACCGTCCTTACACGTGCTCACACCCAATCAAGTGTGGCCACACTGAGGACATTGAGCTCTTTGTCACCCTCTGCTGTTCCTCACGTTGTCCACATTATGTTACCTCAAGTCAGTTTGTGAGTCAATTCTTCAAATTTAGCAAATGACAAATCTCCACAGTGACCACATTTCCTGACTGGCTTTAACACAATTTTAAAACTGTGGTTTTAACAGCATTGACACAAATGTTCAATTTTTAGTTACTGAAAATGAAATTGTGAATAGTAACTAAAGTAGTTAGTACACCTAAAACTGCTGAAAAAAATTGGTGAAAATGCTGAGCAGAAATCAGTATGAAATTATACATTCCCAGGACATTTTCCAACCTAAAATTTGGCACTCAATGTGGTGATATTAATTCTAGACGTTTGGAATTTTTAAGATGCTATTTCTATTTCTGTCCAGAACACAATTTTAATATTATTTTGCCTATTTCTCAAATGGTATTTAAAAAAAAAATTCTAGAAACACCAAGCTTAAAGTAAAAGAAAATAATTACATAATAATAATATAGTCAAATGAAAATTTAAAATATATTACCAAATAAAATATTTAAGTACATTTTATTTATTTTTAATTACATTTAGTTTAAATGAGTTATATTTAAATTTTTATTCAAAAGCATCCAAAGGAAATCAGAATTTAAAATTAAATTGAATTTAAATTTCAATTCAGTTACAAAGTTAAATTCAAAATTATCAGTAAAGGGGTGCCTGAGTAGCTGAGTCAGTTAAGTGTCAGACTTCGGGCTCAGGTTGTGGTCTCATAGCTCATGAGTTTGACCCCTGCACGGGGCTCTGTGCTGACAGCTCAGAGCCTGGAGCCTGCTTCGGATTCTGTCTCCATCTCTCTCTGCCCCTCCCCTGCTCGTGCTCTGTCTTTGTCTCTCAAAAATAAAGAAACATTAAAAAAATTGTCAGTAAAAAATTAGAAATTGCCTAAACTCACTAGTTATAAAATGTTGAAATTTGATTTTGAACAAGAAGCATGTGAAATAGTTGAGCCTGGTCAGCTTACTCAAAGATTTTAAATTTTTTTTTTTAATGTTTATTTATTTTTGAGACAGAGGGAGACAGAGCATGAATGGGGGAGGGGCAGAGAGAGAGGGAGACACAGAATCCGAAACAGGCTCCAGGCTCCGAGCCATCAGCCCAGAGCCCGACGCGGGGCTCGAACTCACGGACCGCAAGATCGTGACCTGAGCCGAAGTCGGACGCTTAACCGACTGAGCCACCCAGGCGCCCCAGCTTACTCAAAGATTTTAATGAATCGGTAAAGCATTCAAAGAAGCAGAAAGGAAAGGATTATAATAATAACTCAGTGAGTCCTAACTCAAATTTGAAAAACAATAGCTCTACACATAAAATTGTGACATCAACCCAAACGTTAAGAGATTCAGCCTGAAATACACAACCTGCCCAAATATTGGCAAAGCAGAAATTAACATAAATAAAATAAACTGAGAAGTTTCCATCTGGAATACTGAGCTTAGAAAACATAACAAAAATTCAGGAAGAAACACCTGTCATTACCTGTAACCAAGACTGACAACAGGTGAATACGTTTTGGTAGATGGACACGTTTGGTAAATTGGCCCTGGTGATCTTCCTGTGCAGCCTCATTACCTGGGGTTATGATTGTAGGTGTTTCAGTATCTCCTTTGGACAATTTGCCTCCTGGCTGCTCACTTCATACAAATACTTGTAATGAGTGTAATGTTTTAGGGGTTAAAATCTCTTTCCTACACATTATCTCAGTTGATCTGCACAGAATTTTCATGAGGTGTTTTTTAATCTTGTTTTACAATTGGGCAAGCATCTCACAGAAGATGAGCAATTTCTCTAAAAGCGCCCAATTGACAGTCATGTTAGGAACACCCGCTGCTTACATTTCAGCCCTAATCAAATGTGTTTTTGTTAGCATCTGTGATTCAGCGATTCATCATTTTATCCCATCCAGGAACTGCCATCCAGTGGGAGCTGGGACTTTCCTGCTCCTCTCCTTTTGCTACCACGGCATTTGGCAGTTTTGATTAAATGCTAATTAATAGTAGCAAATATTTATGGAGCAGCTACTCTGTGCCTTAGGGCTATGTGCTCCCGATGATCACCACATTCTAGCCTCAACAATCACCCGTTCACTGATGGAGCCCAAATCTGTCCACAGCTGGGGGCCTTGCCCATTTCCATCTGGTTGCGAACACCTGCCTGAAAATGGAATAGTTGGAGCGCCTGGGTGGCTCAGTCAGTCAAGCGTCTGACTTTGGCTCAGGTCATGATCTCACAGCTTGAGGGTTCGAGCCCCTGCGTCGGGCTCTGTGCTGACAGCTCGGAGCCTGGCACCTGCTTCAGATTCTGTGTCTCCCTCTCTCTCTGCCCCTCCCCTGCTCACATGCACATGCTGTCTCTCAAAAATAAAGAATAAAAGACTTAAAAAAAAAAAAAGAAATTGAGATAGTTACACACATTGAGAGATCCAGTATTAAGAATATTTCATACTTGTCTCTCCCCCATATGCCATAATTGAGCCCGCAGCTCGAAGGAGAGCAGAGGTGACACCTTTTCATCCCCTTCAGTTTTTAGTTTTGCCTTTTTCACGTACTAGTTGCTCTGTGTTTATTGGCTTCAGTGCACATTTTATCACTAGGGTGCCTGAATCAAGCCAAGAAGAAAGAAAAGGAAATTGGTAACTTTGGCCACTAGATGTCACAGCACATTTAATGGTTAGCTGAACATTCCCAACCTGATACTCCAAATCTTCCTTAGATTTTAGTGCGAGAGCAAATCTTGTGTTACCGTTGCCTCTAATCTCAACCATTTAAAACCAAGTACTGGGCAGGGTTGGTACTGGCATCACCTTTTAATCACTCATTTATATGGGAGGAGAGGATGTGTGGGGATAATGCGTGAATAATTTGAATGGACTTTGGAATGTAACATGTAACATCTTGTCAGCTTTTTGGTCTTTTTTACTGTACCTGGTTAATATGAATTTGTGCTTCTGAGTGCAATAAAATAGCCCCCATACTAATCCGAGATTAAGCAACATTCTTGTATTGTATTCAGCAGTATTCTGATGATGCCACCTTCAGAGTTAAGCCCTCCAGTGGTCTCCCATTGCCTCTAGAAGGATCAGGATGTTGCAGGCTGCCTAGCGCCTGCTGAGCTCCTCCACCTCCTCTCTTCTTGCTGCTCTAACCTTGTCTGCCAGGTCTGTTTGGACTCCTCCTTCTGTTACCCAGGCAGTCTCTGTGTACCTTCAGGTCTCAGTCAAGAGCCACTGCCCGATGAAAGATTTTCAGGACCTCCAACGGCATTAGTTTCTTATTGCTGCTGTAACAAGTTACCCCAAATGGCCATAAATTAGTGGCTTAAAGCAACACACATCTATGCTCATAGATTCTGGAGGTCAGCAGTCCAAAGTGGGTCCGACTGGGCTAAAATCAAGATGGACTGCATTCCTTTTGGAGGCTCTAGGAGAGAGTCCATTTACCTGTTTTCTTAACTTTTCCAGCTGCTAGAAGCTGCCTGCATTTCTTGGCTTATGTCCTGCCAAGGACCTGGCCCTCTTTGAGGCCATCACTCACACCTGTGACCTCTGCTTTCAAGGTCACATCTTCCCTGACTGTTGGGACTCTTCCCCACTTAAGGCCCTTATCATTACATTGGGGCCACCCAGAAAATCCAGGATCATCTCCTTATTTTAAAGTGAGCTGCTTGGCACTCTGAATTCTACCTAAACCCTCAATGCCCCCAGCCATGTAACAACATATTCCCAGGTTTAGGGATTAGGATCTGAATGTCTTTGGGGGCCATTATTCTGCTTTCCACAGACAAGTGAGTTAAACACTCAGTTTTGAGCTCTGATGTCACTTGTTAAAGTTAATTATATACATATATATATATTCGAATAACAGCACTGTTATTTTTTTATGTTCGAATAATGGCACTGTTCCCTCCTAGCCCATGTGCTCCATGAAGTTATGGACACCATTCCACACAGCACTGTGTCCTCACGTTCCAGCACTTGGCTCAAATACATGCCAAAACATGCCAAATACAGACCAGTGGGGAGGCATGGTGTTTGTGATAGCATTTTCTAAAATAAATAAATTCAGCTTATTTATTTGACTCCCCAAAGCCCTATTCCCCAGTTTAGTGAACTCCTAAAAATCCCCAAGATCTTGGGAACCTTGCCTTGCCAACCTCTGGCTGGGTTCCTCACACTGTCCTCTAGCGTCATACATCAATGTCAGGCAGTCCTGGCTGTGAACACGGCTCCTCACTCACATCTATGTAACCGTGAGAGGTAACTTGATCTTTGTGAGCTTTGGTATTCTCTTCCAAGATCTGGGGAAAAGGATACCTAACAGTATCATGATGAGGACCAAATGAGTGTTTAGTATGTAAACTGTGTAAGACCATGCCAGGCACGTAACAAATACTAGGGTATGTTACTAAATGTAATGTCCTTCCCCTAGATAATCTCCAACTCGTGTTTTTTTGTTTTTTTTTTCCCCTTAGGCTCTAGAGTGTTCACATGTAGATAGGATCTAGAAGTATTGATTTGCATTATAGACGTCTCCAAAGTAATAGTTAGGATCATCTAGGAATTTAAGAGTTAAGTGTGAAAATGAGGAAGCAGTTTAGACCAGCTCTATGCATAGGGCTCTGGGTCCCTAGGAGTGAGGAAAGGCATGTCACAGGGCACTGGGAGGTGTTTGTTACCCTGCATGAGTGTGTGAGTCACCCACCTCACCTGGGAACGCCCACACTCTCAAATAATGGGAGCTTGAGTTCCTCTGCCTGTGTCCATTTCTTAAGGTTGGTCTTGCCAAGCTCTCCAGTACCGAAGCTCAGGCTTTCAGAGCCCATTAACAGGAGATGCCCAGGGTGCCTTTCATTTCAGGCTGAAAGAAATCACTTTTCCATTGTGGGAGCTAAGCTGGGTTACCACTCAGGTGGCTTTTGTCCTAAAGCAGGTGCACAGGCTCTCTCTTTCTGGCCCAGATTTTCCCCAGGTAGCGCAGCATTTTCTGTCGTGAACTAACAGATCAAAGCCCACACAGTACATTCCTGTGCTGTGAAGTGCAAGAAGTCACCGATGTTTCGTCAGCTCTTTCCTCCACTATGTGGTTTGGGGAGTTCGCAGGATGCCGCTGATTCCTTCAGCGAAGAAGGCTAATTTCACCTGTCACCTACTAGATGTTAAATAATTCTCTCATTTCATGTAGCCAACACTTAAAAATAACCCCTGTGACTTTTTTCTTTACAAGAGCAATATATATTTAACATAAAAAACTTTAGAAATAACCTCTAAAACTGTTAGCATTCTCATGAATTAACACTATCAGTGTTAGCATTTTCCCCAGACTTATGGAGAGACAATTGACAAAAATGGTATATATTTAAGCCATAAAAAATGTGTTTTGATATGCACATGCACTGTGAAATGATTGCCACAATCAAATCATTACCATATATAACCTCACATGGTTATGACCGTGTGGGTGTGCACATGTAGTGAGAACACTGAAGATCAACTCTCTTAGCAGATTTCACGTGCACAGTAGAGTATTTTGAACAATAGTTAGCATGATCTCTGGAGATTATTGATTCTGCATGACTGCAATCCTGTATCCTTGGACCAACATCTCCCCATTTTTCCTACCTCTGAAATAGATAAGATTGGTAAAATATTTTTTAAAATAGAAAGATCCACAAGACTGCCATGAACTGCATTTCTGGAGCTAGATTTTTGTTTTGATTCTTTAAAACTTGAGAATATCATCTCACTGTTGTTTTCAGAAATAGGAGACTTCAGCCACTTATATATTAGACCAAATCTCCTAAAACATATGGACTCACAGGCATATTATAACAATGATAAGCAGCCTTTAAAGAGTTTAATTTATGGGTTACTGCCTACCAGGAATCTCTGCGTTCACCCTCTGGCACTAGGAGGAGGTATTTTCTGGCACCTACCATGGCCGTTATGGTCCTTGCCATAATCTTAGCTCCGGATTTTATATTGGCTTGTATCACTCCTAGGTGTTTCATGTGTGTAAATCTTGACTGTTTTAGGAAAACTAAAACTCATGAGGGTTTATCTGATAACCACGTAAATTGGCAATCTAAAATAACTTGATTTCTTATTGCTTTAACCTGAGACATGAATGATTTCTAAGATTTTATTTGTACAAAACACTGTACATAAACCACAAAATGAAAAAAAAATGCCACAAATTTTGATAGCTTTAATATATAAAAAGCCTATACATATTTTTAAGAAAGATACCATGGGGGTGCCTTGGTGGCTCAGTTGGTTAAGCGTCTGACTCTTGATTTTGGCTCAGGTCATAGTCTCATGCTTTGTGATTTTGAGCCCCATGTCAGGCTGTCTGCTGACAGTGTGGAGCCTGCTTGGGATTCTCTGTCTCCCTTTCACTTTGCCCCTCCCCTGCTCATACTCTCTCTCCCTCTCTCTCAAAATGAATAAACAAACAAACAAACAAACAAACATACTATAACTCCATAGAAATGATAAGCACATGAAAAACTTATTCACAAATGAGGGAATAAAGTGATTAACATAAAAGACCATATTTAAAACTTTATTAATAATAATGTTTATTTTTGAGACAGAGAGAAAGCACAAATGCACAAATAAGGGTGGGGCAGAGAGAGAGGGAGACACAGAATCTGAAGCAGGCTCCAGGCTCTGAGCTGTCAGCACAGAGCCCAAAGCAGGGCTCGAACCCATGAACCGCGAGATCATGACCTGAGCCGAAGTCTGACGCTTAACTGACTGAGCCACCCAAGCACCTCTGAAACTTTATTAATAATAAATAAATGCAAAATTTAAAAATATATATTCAATTTCTCACAAATTGATGAAAAATTTTAAGGTTTTTTGAAAATGAGTAGCAAGTGAAGGCAGTTTAAATATGGAAGACTCACTCAGGACCTGTACGTGGCTATAAAACATTTTCCCTAAATTCTCCTCTAGTGAGCCGTGTGGTGTCCCCCAAGAGATGTATCCACTCAGCACCTCAGAATGGGGCCTTATTTGGAATAAGGGCCTTTGCAGATGTAATTAAGCACGGATCTTGAGATAAGATCACCCTGGATTGGGAAGGTCCTAAATCAGTGACAGGTGTCTTTACTAGAGAAAGGACAGGGAGATCTAAAACACAGAGATATGAGGGTGGGAGGCAACGTGAAGACAGAGGAAGAGGTTGGGGGATGCATTCAGAAGGCAAGATGAGCCCAGGACTGCTGACAACCTCCAAAAACTAGGAGAAAGGCACGGAAGAGATTTTCCCTCAGAGGCTCCGGAAGGAACCTACCATGCCAACACCTTGATTTTGGATTTCTGGTGCTACCCAATTTGTGTATTTTGTTATAGCATCACTAGGAAATTAATGCACCCACACTCTATTTGCTTGGCTGAGCAGAGATGGCTTTTAACAAGGGTGTCACATGACCAGACTGAATTTAACAACTATAAACTGCACACCTATTACATGGCACATCTTGGACCTGGAGGGTCAGGAGGTTTGTAATGGAGTATGGGAAGGAACCAAATACATTTGATGGGAAGGGAATGGAGTGGGGAGCAAAGAGACAGGAGAAGTTGTGGAGGATAGGTCCTGAATGGTTTTCAGGGGCATAGAGCTAGTTTAAAATTTGTCCCCAGACCAGCATATGGTTCCACCTAAAGTTTTAAGCAGAGGAGTAACATAGAGTTGTATTTTGGGATGATCATTCTGGCTACAGTATGGAGAACCAATCAATTAATCCAAAGGGGCAAGACTTGGGACAGGGGAACAGTTAAAAAGTTTCTGGAATGGTCTTGGTGAGGGATACTGGGAGCAATAGTATGGTTGTGGACATAGGGAAAAAGAGAAGTTAGCAGATCAGAGAGATACTGAGGACGTTACATCAATAAGACTCAGTGATTAACAGTTTGGGGGAGAAGAAGGACCAAGGGGTTGAGGAAGGAGGGCACATTTCTGGCCCAGGGAGGGAGCACACCCTGAGGGAGGGGAATTCACTTTTGGAGGCTTGAGGGGAAGATGAAGCCTCCAAGTGTTAGTGTCCAGTAGGAAGTGGAACATGGGGGTCTGGAAATACCGTGGAAGCCAGGGGAGCATAAAAAATTGCCTAGAAAGAGTGGGTGAAGTGAAGACAGCAGGGCGAAGAGAGAGCCCAGGGAAGAACAAGGAGAGGCACCAAATCCTAGTTACCTAGAGTAAGTGCAGCTTGCAAAGAAGTCTGAGACAGAGTAGCCACACAGGACAAAACCTAGGAGCCCGTAGTGTGGTGGAAACCAAAGAAAACCAAGAGGTTTTCTTTCTTAGAGAGAGAGTGAGAGAGAGAAAGACTTCTTTTTAAGATTTTATTTTATTTTTAAGTAATCTCTCCACCCAACGTGGGGCTCAAACTTACAAGTACAAGATCAAGAGTTGTGTGCTGTACTGACTGAGCCAGCCAGGCGCCCCAAGGACAAAATGTTCCAAATGAGAAAGAGTGTTGGCTTTTGTCAAATGTTACCAATAATTTAAGCAAGATAAAGCCTTACAAAGGGAGGTGTTTGGGGGCGCCTGGGTGGCTCAGTCAGTTAAGCATCTGACTCTTGGTTTTGGCTCAGGTCATGATCTCATGGTTAGTAAGTTCAAGACCCGAGTCAGGCTCTGCACTGACAGCAAGGAGCCTGCTTGGGATTCTTTCCCTCTCCTTCTCTCTCTATCCACCCCCCTCCTGCTCTGTCTCTGTCTCTCTCTCTTTCTCTCAAAATAAATAAACTTAACAAAAAGGGAGGGAGACGTTTGATGAAATGGGTGCCTGCCGTATCAGTGGAGTGGTGGATTCCAAAGGCATGTTCTGGCGGGTTGCAGAGCACGCAGAAAGCAAAGAGTGTGTTTGGAAACTTGGCTGTGAAATGAAGAAGAGTGGGATCACCTGTGCGCACATCCTTGCTGAAGGAGGAACAGATGGAGAGGACGAGGCTGGAGACAGAGGAGGCAGGAGAGGACAGCGTCCAGAGCTCAGGAGGGGGCCTGGCCTCAGCTAGAGGGAGACAAAGAGGCAGGCTGAAGTCTAGGAGAGCAGGAAGGTGTGAGAGGGTCACTGTGGACGCTCGGGGAATCCACTGAGGCTGCTCCTACCCAATGTTGAAAGTACGCAGCTACTTTGCACTAAGCCTTATTTGGGGTCCACGTTTTTCCTGGCTCTGGTATTTTCTTGATTTTGTTCAGTTCCTCTCATGGTCTTTCCGAGGGAGCAGCTGGAGAGAGGAGGCTGTGATTACCCAGGGGTCTCCTTCTATCACTTTACCTTGCTCCCACAGTGCTCCCCCAGACTCCCGGGCACTCCCGGGGGGGCTTATACCCTCACGGCCACCTCTGGCTTTAATCACCGGCTTTTGCTGAATTTCATTGTGTCAGCACATTCACATGTGAGTGTGGATGATTTACTGAACGCTGGGGGCAGCAGAGAGATTTATATCAGCAGCACATACAATTGAAAATGCAGTGTTAGCAATTCGTCTTTAAAGATCCCTCAGTCATTTCTGAAACTGTGGCTCTTGCCAATTTCTGCGTGGTTCAGCCCTGCTCTCTGCTCAGAGATCCTTCTCTCGAAAATTCCCACTCATATCTGCGGCGCAGGGGTTTAGCGCTCTCTTTTGTTGCCTTGACCTCTACTGTGTCATTAGAGTTTCACCTTTTACCCCCCAGCTACTTATGAAGGCATTTTCTTATACAACAATGGTTCCCTCTTTGAGAGAGATCTTAGTTCCAGTTGTTAATCTAATATGTTTTTCATCCCAATGCGTAATTTTGTGTGTGTGTGTGTGTGTGTTTTAATATTTACTTACTTATTTTGAGAGTGAGAAAGAGAGAGTGTGAGCAGGGGAGGGGCAGAGAGACAATCCCAAGCAGGCTCCACACTGTCAACACAGAGCCCGTTGCAGGGCTCAAACTCATGAACCGTGAGATTATGACCTGAGCTGAAACCAAGAGTCTGACACTTAGCTGACTGAGCCACTCAGGGCCGCCCCAACGCATAATTTTGAAAAAGACTAAATACTTCCCCCTGCTGACTCAGCATCAATATAGGCTCTGGCCACATCCACCTGAAGGCATGATAAAAAGTAAAGCTCACATCTACCGTCTGAATGGAGAAGGCAACTCCTCCACTCTCCTGGGCCCTGTATGAAAATGGGTGCCTTTTTTTCAGTGTAATGGTAAATAATACTTGTGTAGGGTTTTCAGATGGATCCCCTCACTTGATTTGCACAAGAAGTCAATGCCAAGCAATGCAGGCACCCATCCCTCTCTGCAAGTGAAGTAACCCACTTACCAGTGGGCACCCAGCTGATAAAGCAAGGCCAAGGGCAACTTCTAAGGAGAGTCCGGAGCTCCAGGGCCCCTCCTCTTTTCACTGTAACATGAGGCCAGGCTGGTTTCAGCGCCTCCATTCACAATTACAAGTCTTTTTCAATATGGCTGCTTACTTCTGATGATTTAATGGGATCCTTCCCTTCACAACCACACTGTGCTGCTGTGGAATTTCCTGCCTGCAGCAGACTAACACTTGACTTCATGAGCTCTTTGGTTTGACGTTTTGGGTTTTCTGGATATCCCACCTAAAATTCACAAAAACCTCACCAATCCTGCAGGCCCCGCTCTAAGTTTTTGAGTGGTAATCATGGGGGAAAGAAGTAGGAGGGTCTTCTCCTCAGTTCCCACTTCCTGAATAATGGGTTTTCAAGGACAGCATTGATCAGTATTGGCAAAGTTCAGAATTGATTTCACCCAGCATGGGATTCCTTTGCTGACTCACAGGATGCATCACACAGGCCTATACCATGATTTGCAGAGCAGAGACTCTGAGGACAGAAGCCAAGTGCATTTAAAAACTTGTCTGCCAGCCCTAATGTATCAGCCCTTGCCTCATCCATCTCTGTTAGTGATCAGGCAAGACATCATACATTGTTTCTTCTCTAGTTTTTTTTTTTCTTTCCTCTAAATAATGTAATGAATATTGATGTAGCCAAGAGTTCAGTGAGTGGGTGGGATGGATGCTTATTAGGAAGAAAAAAAAAATCTACACGGCATAACCTGAGGGCTCAACTTGAATTCTACTTTGGAAGTCTGTTTTGCAGTTTGGAAAGAAATGATTTTCATACCAGCTGTTTGTGTCTTGACAAGAAACTGTGATCTGACAGTTCTATTCAGAGGATGAACTTTCCGACATTGGGGGGGGGGTGTGTGTGTGTGTGAGAACTGTGACGTGTCTCTGAAGCCTGGAGTGGAGATGTGACAGTGTTTGGGACAGATGTTGCTCCCACAAAGCCAGGTTCTCCTGTAGCAAAGGGGATTCATGGCCAGGAGCTGGGCCATAGGGAACAAAACATGGGCTCAGAAGTGGGTTCGAATCCAGCACTGACGATTGCAACCATGGGCACAGCACTGAAGCTTCCTTTCTTTATCTCTAAGTGGGGTCACAGTGCCTCCTTTATAGGTGATGATTGACAATAAGGCACGGGCAGTGTCTGCATAGACACGTGCTTAATGGAAAGTAGCAATTATTCTTATCCTTCATATCAGGGGATTATTTTGTAGAGAAATAAATTATAAGACTTTTGTTGTTTCACAAATGAATATTTTTGCATATGATTTATTCAAGAGCAAATGGTGATATTAAAAAATCCCCCTGTTCTTCCTCTAATTGTTCTAATTGACCTCTCTGAGATCTCTGGTCTCAATCTACAAAATTTTAGGGGCGCCTGGGTGGCGCAGTCGGTTAAGCGTCCGACTTCAGCCAGGTCATGATCTCGCGGTCCGGTCCGTGAGTTCGAGCCCCGCGTCAGGCTCTGGGCTGATGGCTCGGAGCCTGGAGCCTGTTTCCGATTCTGTGTCTCCCTCTCTCTGCTGCCCACCCCCACCTTCTCTCTCTCTCTCTCTCTCAAAAATAAAAATAAACATTTAAAAAAAAATAAAAAAAAATAAAAAAAAAAAATTTTAATGATAATGCTAATAATCATATCTGTATTTAAATATATACCATCAATTCCTGGGAGAGCAACTGAGAAACAATATGCAAAACCACTATGCAAGATTCAAAATGTGTTGCAATTTTTTGGCTTCTTTTCCCCTGAATCAAATATTAGCTCCCTCAGGAGACTCAGCCTTCTGGAAGACTTCAAACAAAGCACAGGTGCCTCTGTCTGCATGTGCGCAGTGCAGCAGACCCCAAGTGGCAGAGGTGATGGCCAGGAGAAAGGATTTCTTGTAGGAATTTGTCACATCTGACAACTGGGCCATCTCCCCTCATTTGTCTCGTATTGACTCTGTTATAAGTAAACAGCTGTTATACACCATTGGGCAGTGGAGATAAAAATCTTCCATCAGAAGAGCTGTTAATAATTTGCATTGCTGGTGATGATTAATGTAGACTGGTAAGCAAAAAGCTACAAGAGCATAGTGGGTGCTTCCTTCTGTTTAACCAGTATCTTATAGATTTGGGGTTTTGTTTTTTATTTGTTATGGTAGTGCTGGGGATGGGTACCATTATGCACTGGTAATAAGCCAAGTAACACAAGGTGTACAAGACACAAGAAATGCTCTTCCCTTCTCTTTTTTAGTCCCAACCTTCAGAGATACACAATGTTGACAGTTGGATGTGGGCTCTTCCAGATATGCATGAATTTTGCAGCCACAAACAGTAATGAAAGCTGTCAGTGGAACAACTTTGAAGGCTGAGATAGGGAACCAATATCTGTGTCCTTGAGTAATAGAACCTCCTGCTATCAGGCTTTCCAGACAATCATGGGTCAGTTATCTGGGATATAAAGTCTTGGAAACTGTTTATAAGAACACAAAAAAGACTGTTGTTAACACCGCTGTATGGTATGTTTGAAAGCTGTTAAGAAAGTAAACCCTGAAACTTTTCATCACAGGAAGAAAAATCCACTTTTTCTTTTTGGCCAGAAGGAAGGCAAATGTAGCCAGAGAACACAGAGGCATGTTCACAGTGACCTTCTGTACCCCTAGCAAACACTGCGGTTCTCCATCCTTAAGTCCTTGTAACCAACCTTTGAGATTTGCTACTGATCCACAAGGCAGAGAACATGGGATAGAATTATAGAAAGAAGGCATTGTTTTTGCCATTTAAACTGTCAGATCTCATATGTGGCACAAAACAGCAACGATAGAAGGAACAATAACATCAAATGGCCCATCTGTAAATCCCTGTGACAAAAGGTTTTATAACTGTCTTACCACACGACTTGTCTAATGTAACATTAGTACTGGGGTTCCTTGGGTAAAGTGGAAGTGAGTCAGCTTTTGAATGGAGTAAAGGTACGAAAAATCGTCCAAATTAGCCTTTCCAAACCTTCTCTGTAATGTTTTGGGATGTTAGTAGAGAGACAAAGTGAGTTGAGGGCAAAGTCCTAGTTGGCTGTAGAGACATGACGCTGAAGCATCTGTACTGAGACCAGCCCTCACCGTCCCATCTATAGCTGGGCCCAGGTTTAACACACAGCTAAGTCTTCCTAGGGCCTGGCTAGGGGCAGAGGAGACACAATGACTGTGAGGACCTGCAGATTAATTCAGCACTGCTCAAATACTTATGCATCAAGCACTCCTCCAAGCTCTCAGGGTATAGGACAAATAGATCAGTAAAAATTAGTGCCCTCATGACCCTCATATTCAGGAGAGGAAGATAGATGATTTAAAAATTAAGCAAGTAAACCACAGAACATTATCAGATGATGGCGCATGCTATGGTGAAGAATACAACAGGAAAAGGAGGTGGGGAATGAAGAATGAGGCACTGTTTTCCCAAATAGGGGAATGGCGAAGGCATTCAGAGGGAAGAACACGTGGAAAAGTCCTGAGACAGAAATATGCTTGAACTCTGAGAAACAGCAATGAGCCCAGGAGGGGATGTGGAGGGAACAAGGAGGAAAGAGAAGCGGGGGTGGGGTGGAGGTGGGTGTGGGTGGCTGCACAAAAGGTAAAGCCATTTGACTTTTACTTCAAGGGAGATGATTGAAAGGAGAAAGTTAAAGCAGCTGGCCTTTACCTTTTTGATCTGTTTTCCTGATTACCAGGGTGGGGTGGAGGATGCTCCCAGGGAAAGAAAGAAGGCAGGTCACCAGTTTAATCCCCTGGTAGACATGCTGTTAACTGGATCTCCTGGCAATTAGATTCATGCTATTCGTTCAGAGGAAAGTCTTTTCTGCAAGGCTCATAGCAGGATACCCCTGGTTTGGGGTTGCTTATGGTAAACAAACTTAGGATCATTGGGTTTACGAAGAGTCAGCTCTCTGGAAAATGTCAGAAGCCCTATGATGATCTGAGACTAAAGTAGAGAAATTTCACTACCTAAACACGTCCTACTCTGTGAGGTGATCCAGAAACCTTACTTTGACCCTGTATGTGTCACTCTGGGCCAGAGAGCATGTTTCTGATGTGGGAAGGAAGAAGCTGGGAACCACGTGGTATCCCAGACGTCTCCCTGCTTTGCCTGTGTCTTTGAAATTATTAGTAAAGCTTGATACTGGATAAGATCTCTTGTGCTAGTCTGATTGGGGATTCAATTTTTGGTGTTTGGGCTTTGTTTTGTTTTGTTTGGATACAGGTAGTTTATTTCAGAGATGATCCCAGGAAACACAGGTGAGGGGGCAGGGAAAATGAGACAGGGAAGGAAGAAAAGCCAATGAAGGATGCAACAATGTGTGAATTACACTGTGAGACACTATGCATAATCCTTTTAGAGATGCTCTGAGAAACAGTAATCTAATACACTGGATGAGGACCCAATGAAGAACTGAGTAGAATGTCTTGTTCAAGCTGATATTTTAAAAGGATCACCGTGACTACTGTTTTAAAAACAAACTCTATAGTGGCAAGAATACAAGCAAGGAGACCATTTGAAGGCAATTTCAGTAGCTCTGGTGAAGTTGATGATGATTTGGACTACTTGGGGGTGAGGCAGATCAGAGTTTACTTTATTTTTTAATTTCTTAAAAATTTTTTAATGTTTATTTTTTTGAAAGAGAGACAGGGTGTGAGCAGGGGAAGGGCAGAGAGGGAGAAAGACACAGAGTCTGAAGCAGGCTCCAGGTTCTGAGCGGTCAGCACAGAGCCTGACGCAGGGCACAAACCCACAGACTGCAAGATCGTGACCTGAGTCGAAGTCAGATGCTTAACCAACTGAGCCACCCAGGAGCCCCCAGAGTTCACTTTAGACATGTTGCCTTTAGATAACCTATCAGACATGTGAGTGTGTGTGCTACAAAAGCAGACCCATCGTTCAAAGAAGAGGTCTGGTTGGAAGGTACATGTTTGTTATCAGTACTATATTCATGCATACTGTAGAAGAGTGAATATAGAAAGAAAAAAGAAGAGGTCAAGGTCTAAGCTCTGGAGCTTTCTAAAAGGTAGAGGTTGATAAGATGAGAAGGCACCAGTAAAGGAGTCTGAGAAGGAGGAAAACCAAGTGAGAGGAGTATAGAAAAGCCCAATGATGGTGGTGTTTGCAGGAGGAGCAAGTGGGGAACAGAAGCCAATGCTGCTTCAAGGTCATGAGAGATGTGTCTGAGAAAGGTGCATTGGCTCTAACAGTGTGCAAGTCGCTGGGGGCCTTGGCAAGAGCTGTCTGGTTGGAGCAGTGAGGGTGAAGTCTTCATTGAGGTGAGCTCTAGGGACCAGAAGAGAGAAAGTAGGGATGCAAAAGAAAATTCTGTTGAGGAGTTTTTGCACTTAAGGGCAGCTGAGATATGGGGGAGGTACTTGACAGAGGGTGTGGTTGTATTTTCCTACGATGGAAATATTACTGAATGTTTTAATGCTGAAGGGAGTGTTACAGTCGAGGGGACTGATGAGGGAAGTGATGAGAGCAGGTCTTGGGGGGATGTTCCTGGGAGGGAGAGAGAATGCAGAACATACAGGAACAGAACAATTGGGTCGTGGGTAGATTTAGTGGTAACAGCAAGTAAAAAGTTTCTTTTGGTTGTTTCTACTTTTCTCGATGAAATAGAAAGCAATTGCCTAGTATCAAGCTCTTCCAAGTGTCGTCCACGGAAGGGTAAAAGCAGTGTCACACGGGAGTTATTGAAAATGTAGAAATCTTAAGCTTTACTTTAGACCTCCAGAATTACACTTTTTTTTTTTTTAAAGATTTATTTATTTTTGAGACAGAGAGAGACAGAGCATGAACGGGGGAGGGTCAGAGAGAGAGAGGGAGACACGGAATCTGAAACAGGCTCCGGACTCTGAGCTGTCAGCACAGAGCCCAACGCGAGGCTCGAACTCACGGACTGCGAGATCATGACCTGAGCCGAAGTCGGCCGCCTAACCGACTGAGCCACCCAGGCGCCCCAGAATTACACTCTTTTTAAAAATAGGAACCCTCAGGTGAGTCTTACACACATTAAAGTTTGAGAAGCACGGCTAGACTAGTGCCCCTCAAAGCATGGTCCGCACACCACTGCTAGTATGCTAATAATGTTTGCCACTAGTCTGCAATGAGAATTGTGGAGAAATTGAGAATACTCCTCCAGTAACTTTTATAGAAATTTGACATTGCTCTGAGATCAAAGCACGTGATCACAGTACTCACCTCGTTGAACAAATGAGGAGCACTTTGGGTGGTGTGGAACTCAGGGGTAAATCACATGGGATGCAAGCTACGTTCTAGGTATGGGCAACAAGACCATGTTACAAAGTGTGGTCTTGAGAATTAATTTGCCAATTAATTACCAAGGGCATGAAATGTTGAATCCATTTCTTTAATTGAAACACAATTTAAACTTAATAACAGAATTGTTATAGAATGAATTGTTAAAACCAATGATGGATTGAAGATGAATTTTGAAACACATTCTAGCAGCAGAGGCACTGTGATGTCTTCCTCTTAGGACCTGCAACTCTCTGCCTCCTCACTCCATGTTCCACGAAAGCCTCTTTCTTACTCCTTAGAGAAAAGAGGGGATCTCTGCAACTAGAAAGGGATACTTTAGTTACTGTATCAGATGTTAGTGTATGCATACATGCACTGAAATGAGTCTAATATTGATTCCTTGGATGGATGGATGTCATAAAGAATTTAGCTTTGGCCAAAGAGAGGCCAGGCCTCTGCTTTTGGCTTCTGGGAGGTAATCTAAGTCATTTCTGACAGGAGTCCCTTTGTTTGGGTCAGAGGTTGGCCACACTGATGTTTTAGGGCAGAAACTGGCAATGCCATAATGACTGAACATGTGATTTGGGGGACACCCCCCCACCCCCAAATCACATGTTCAGTCATTAGGGCATGCGGTGTCAGTCTTCCTAGAAGTTAAATTCAAACACCTAAGAAATCAGTAACTCAATCAGTCATTCCTACATAACAAAACCCCAATAAAATCTCTAGACACTGAAGTTCAGCTGAGCATCCCTGGACAGCAGCCCTCCAGACACATTGTCACACATCAATACTGGGAGGGTAACATGTCCTGAAAACAATGGAAATGCCATGATTGGAACCCTCCTAGACTCTGCCCCATATATCTCTTCCTTTGGTTGATTTTAAGTCATATCCTTTCCTGGTAATAAACCATGTGCGTATAATAGATTTCAGTGAGCTTTGTGAGTCCTTCTAGCTAATTACTGAACCTGTGGGTGGTTTTTGGAACCTCTTAAACTTGTGGTTGGTATCAGAAGTGAGAATGGACTTGTGTGGACTCTTCTGTCTAATTTGTAGTTCACACTGTCTTAGTTTGCTCTGGCTGCCATAACAAATTACTATAGGTTGGGTGGCTTAGCCAACAGGAATTTATTTTGTCCATGTTTCGGAGCCTGGTGAGAGCTTAGTTCCTTGTGAGGGCTCTCTGGCTTATAGACAGCCACCTTCTTTCTGTGCTCACATGGTGGAGAGAGATATCTCTGGCTTCTCTCCCTCTTTTATAAGGATACCGGTTCTATCAGATCAGGGTCTCACTCTTATGACTTTATTTAACTTTAATCACCCCCTTAAAGGCCCAATCTCCAATACAGTCACATGGTGTGCATGGGGCTTGGTTAGGGTTTCAACATATGAACTTGGAGTGGGTCACAATTCAGTCCATAGCAGACCCTAACTCCTGGCAGTGGGATCAGAAGTCCTGGACAGACTTGAAAGTCCAGGGACTGTGCCCTTAACCTCATAGTTTGACTGCCTTTGGGTAGGAGAGAGAAGGTAGCAAGGGGTTACTTAAAAGTGCATGTGAAACATTCTGTTAAGTGAAAATAAGCCAGACATAAAAGGACAACAAACACTACACGATTTCACTTATGTGAGCTACCTGGAAGAGTCAAATTCCTAGAAAGAGAAAATACAATAGAAGGGGCTACGGGATGGAATGAATGGGGAGTTATCATTTAATGGTCAGAAAGTTTCAGTCTGGGGTAACAGAAATGGTCTGGAGACAGACGGTGGCTATGGTTGCACAGAAATGTGAATGTACTTAATGCCACTGAACTGTACACTTAAAAAAGGTTAAAATGGCAAATTTCATGTTACGTATATTTTACCACAATTTTTATCTTTTTAAAAAAAATTTTTTTAACGTTTATTTTTGAGACAGAGAGAGACAGAGCATGAACGGGGGAGGGTCAGAGAGAGAGGGAGACACAGAATCTGAAACAGGCTCCAGGCTCTGAGCTGTCAGCACAGAGCCCGATGCGGGGCTCGAACTCACGGACCGTGAGATCATGACCTGAGGCGAAGTCGACGCTTAACCGACTGAGCCACCCATGCGCCCCTTACCACAATTTTTAAAAGTACATGTGATTCATCAACCCATTATAATTTTTATCATCCCATGGAATTGGAATTCAACCGACAGACAGCTCTGATAATCTGTGGCAGTGGAGGCAAGGCTGTGTCCCCCTTCTGAATCTAGTTCACTCCTTCTGAATTATTGGTGCATGTTCAGCCATTCCTGCCACACATTGAAACAGAGTCTGCTCGCGTCCACCAAAACTCACTCCATTTTCCTCCTGGGCATACAGTTAGCCTGGATTTTCAAGGTAGGAGAGGCTACACCACTGAGTTCTGACCCATCTCCCCTGAGAGTGAGCTTCTTTTTCTCTACCATGACAAAGGAGAGGATCCCAAGGACCAGAGGAGGCTGGATTGTCGTTGGTCAAGAAATAAATTTATACTGTGTAAAAAGCCTGGGTTTTTCTGTTATGGGAGCTGAAGTTACTTTAACTTATGTACCCACTCTTTGGGACAGTTGCTTCTGATGGGATCTGTTGCAAGGAAAGAGCTAGATGTCCAGGTACTTTTATTATAGAAGCGTCACTGTGATAAGGAAATCTGTCCCCTCTCCAAGAAGCAAATAGAAATCTTTTTCTTGAAACACATTTCTAAAAAAATTGACATCGGAACATATCCAGTAATAGATTTTAGCAGATATTATATAGTAGGCTATTCAAATAAAGTGTGAGATACTGGCTTAGTTCCTGCTGGACACAAAAATAGTGTTATGGCTTGTCACACTGTAAAAAACATAGCATTCTTTAAAAGCCAAAGTTAAGGGAAAAAATACAGCATTTCAAAATCATATGAAATTATGTGTACTGCCTCAGCATTTGTATAAAGCTTTGTCACAGTGAAATATTTCAAATATATAAGAAAAGCATGTGATTTTTGAATGATATATTTCAGTGTGTGAGAAAGCCCCAATTATAAATTAGGTATTAGAAATTAGATATGATGAAGCTGTTTTATTTTTCTGCTCCCTATTTTGCACACTCTAGGTGTCCCTCCACAGTCTTCCAGTGAGCCTCTTTCACATGGGAAAAGTATCCATGGTTCCTGAGCATCTTGTATATCTCAGCATCTTCTGTGTCCCATTCCCAGTCTTCATTCTCAACCAGGCCTCGGGGGTGTGCACCACAGGAGCTAGAGGGGATATTCTGGGAAAGAGGAAATGGTGTTTTTCTATACTCATCTCTTGCCAGAGGAGACCCTGCTCTAGGTCAACACTCTGGAGTAGCATTCTTTTTATTTATTTATTTATTTATTTATTTATTTAAAAATTTTAATGTTTATTTATTTTTGAGAGAGACAGAGCATGAGTGGGGGGAGAAACAGAGAGAGAGGGCAACACAGAATCTGAAGCAGGCTCCAGGCTCTGAGCTGTCTGCACAGATCCTGGCGTGAGGCTTGAATTCATGAATCATGAGATCGTGATCTGAGCTGAAGTCAGATACTTAACTGACTGAGCCACCCAGGTGCCCCTGGAGTATCATTCTTCTAGATTAGGATGCTGTGAGCACTGGTAGACTGGGTCCAACATTTCCTGAGCCCAATTTCAGTGGCCTGTGAAGAGTAGAATTCCTAGTTTTCCTTAAATTTATTGGAATTGGACAGGAGTTAGAGGGAAGGGAGGGGGGCAGAAAAGGGGCTCTTCCAGAAAGGACTTTCTTGCCCCTTACTCCCCATACACCCCACTACCAGTGGTGGTGACTCAGGTGTAGTCTCTGGAAAGTATGGCTGTGCCACAACAGTGACACTGTGCCCTAAGAGCTTTTGGGAGCACAGACTGAATTTGGACAAAATTCAACTTAAAATGAATCCAATGCTGCCTGGTGAGGCCCAGGTACAGTGCTAATGCTCAGAAATATCCTGAGAACTATCTCTTATGATGCCTTTGTTTCAGATGAGGAAATGAAGATTCAGAGATATTAAGATGCCCATGATCACACAACTGAGAAGTCCCAACCCAATTTAAAATCTGTAGTTTTCTAATACCACAGTTTTGGAATACCTTCCACTGTAATTGACACGTTTATTTATTAATTTCCTCCACAAACATTTATTGAGCCTTGGGCAAGCAGGAATAATAAGATAGCATGGCTCTCAAAGCGCCACAGTGTGCTGGGATCCACAAGAAACTGCTCATTCTGCTATGGTGAGGCATAGCAGTGATGATGGGTGTCTAAGGGGCATGACTGGTAAGCACCGTGTTAAGCTTGCCAGAAGAAGGAGGTCAGGGAAGAACAGAGGGTGCTTGGGACAAGTTATAAAGGAAAGGAGGAGCAGACACAGGAAAATGGAGATTTCAGCCCAGGAAACAACTTTGATGTGTAAGAGAGGATCATAAATCTGGGGAATGACCAGAAGCTGGGACGGGGGAGGGAAAGGATAGGAGGCCAATAGAGAAGTGCAGGGACAAATGTGAGGGGGCATGAGTCATATCTGAGCTGTTCACATGTCAGACTAAGAAAATAAGACTTCATCTGCAAAAGTGGTGCACCAGCAAAATATCTTAAAAGTCATCAGTCTGTGGACACATTGGGAAGAGCTGCCCATCTGCCCTGGTCGCAGGTAATACTGGAGACTGGAGTATTGTTTCCCATGCTAGAAAGAAGATGGCGGGCAAGGAAGTTTGCTACAGGGGGGTTGAGGTTGTACAGAAAGAGTAGATTTGGAAACAATGTAGGGGGAGGAGTTAAAATTGCTAGTTGCCTAACTGATGGTATGTAGGAGTGGGGGGCAATAGAAACTCACAGATTTCGGATGCAGGTGATTATCAGGTTGGAATGGTGGTGCCCATCACTGTAGTACAATGTAGGATGTATGGTGATGGTGTGGTTAACTAAGGGTGTATGTGAGTATGTGTGATGGGGGGTGAAGATGGAGGAGGATTATTTTCTCTGGACACTGATACCTCCTGGAGTTCAGAAGAACAGCCTTGCTCAACTCAAAGCCTAAAGCAGTCCTACCTGAAGAAAGGCAGTAGACATGAAAAGAGAAGTCCATCAAGCAAAATCTTATCAGTGTGTTTACACCACTATTCAGGAGTGAGGGGTAATGCTCCAGTCAGCTAGCAGGATTGCTCCAGGTCTTTGGCAAGTGTGTCCCTATGTCCACATATGTCCCTTGACTTGGATTTTCATACTCACCAAACAAGCTTATGATTACAGCAGGCTCTCCAAATAGCCTTCCCTCAGGACAGAATATACACAGGTTGATATTAGAAGTCAGATTTCTCCAGGAATCTCTGGCTTATTATACATTATTCCCTTGAGTTTGGTTATTCTGGATGAATCCTCAAATCCAATCACTTCAGGGTGTCCTGACAGATTGGATTTGAACCTTGGTGACAGCCCAGTTATAGCAGCCAGCTGGTCTTTCTAGTCCCCAAATCCAAGTGATTTCAACAACACTCACCAAGGCCAAGCCAGCACAGCCAGGAAGTTCTGCAGACACCACACGCTATTGTGGAAACCACCTGGATCCCACTGGACATTTCATCTAGAAGAGTGACTCCCGATGTTTACCAAGGCCTGATGAGTAGCACTGGTCTGGGGTTTCCAACCTCAGTTGATCAGGAATGTGTAGAATCTTGAAAATGAATACAGATGGCTGAGCCAAAAACACATCATGGCTTCAAAGGCAGCTTCTTTTATGAACAAATCACAAACAGAGGCATGTCCATTTATTATGCATATAAGAAAATGGTCTTGAAAGCCACTTCATACATCCATTTACTCATTCATTCAACAGCTGCTTATTAGGTGTCTACTATGAGCCTCCTGTGTGCTGAGTGCTGCGCTCACAGTGATCTGCAAGCCTGACATGGTCTCTGTGGTACCTAGGTTCACCGTAGGTAGGTCAGGGTTCCATCTGGCATGCTGCACAGAAGGTGGCCCAGCACTCTACCCTGTAGCCAGGCTGGAAGGGAAGGAAGGTGATGTTGTGATATAGCTACTGATTCCTCTGAAGACTCTCAGTCTGCATCTATAGTTTACCCAGAAATCTGTCTTCCTGTTGAATGTCCTGGGAACCAGATGTTGATTTACAAGCTAGACTCATGGAGCTGTTTACTCCTCTTTGCATCTTCACTTTTAAAAACATCAGTTCAGGGGCGCCTGGGTGGCGCAGTCGGTTGGGCGTCCCACTTCAGCCAGGTCACGATCTCGCGGTCCGTGAGTTCGAGCCCCGCGTCAGGCTCTGGGCTGATGGCTCAGAGCCTGGAGCCTGTTTCCGATTCTGTGTCTCCCTCTCTCTCTCTGCCCCTCCCCCGTTCATGCTCTGTCTCTCTCTGTCCCAAAAATAAATTTAAAAAAAGTTGAAAAAAAAATTAAAAAAAAAAACATCAGTTCAGGTTTAATTTAAGTGCAATCATGTCTATGTGAGTGTCAGCATGTAGCTACCCAGTTCAACTGCTTAAAAGCATCAGGCACAAGAGAGGATGATCACTAGGTAAAAACAATCCTCCAAACCTGCTGTCTACCTTACATGCTGATTTTTTTCTTTTTAATTTAGGACCTTTTTCTTGAATACTACAAAAGATTAAAAAAGAGATCCAGATAGAACATATATTTTTATTTAAACACCAGCACAGCTGGGCTGAACATTTGCTCAGTGCTCTGTGATGGAAACGTGACTCAGGTTTGGCTCAGCCATCCCTGTCTCCATTAGTTCACAGCCTCTTCCCCAGCTTGGACAGTCCTTCCCCATCTTCTTTTCAAAATGCTCAGTTTTCATTTCTCGCATCTTAGTCATGCATGTACTCTTTACAGTTTTGAGGTGTTAAAGTTTTTTTCCAGGCTGAATTCCTCACCTTAGTGTTTATGGAGAAGACTGTAATTCACTGTTCTCTAGGATCCCAACGGAATCAGTAAATATTCAAGACAGCCTCTCAGAAACTCATGGAAAACAAAGGAAAAAGATGCTTCAGTCATAAGTTATAATAACAGAAAACACCAGCAGCACAACAATTCTCTAGTGAAATGTAGAAGTTCTGATGTATTTAAGAATCAGCGTCATCTTTGGATGCCTGGGTGTCTTGGCCAGTTAAGTGTTTGATTCTTGATCTCAGCTCAGGTCTTGATCTCAGGGTTGTTTGTTCAAGCCCCATATTGGACTCCATGCTGGGTGTGAAGCCTACTTAAAAAACAAAAAGAAAAAAAGAATGCAAGTCCTCTTATCAAGAAAAAAGGAAAGGACTCAAATAAATAAAATCACAAATGACAGAGGAGAAATTTAACAACCAACACCACGGGAATACAAACATTTATAAAAGAATATTATGGGGGCGCCTGGGTGGCTCAGTCAGTTAAGCGTCCGACTTCAGCTCAGGTCACGATCTCGCGGTCTGTGAGTTCGAGCCCCGCGTCAGGCTCTGGGCTGATGGCTCAGAGCCTGGAGCCTGCTTCCGATTCTGTGTCTCCCTCTCTTTCTGTCCCTCCCCCGTCCATGCTCTGTCTCTCTCTGTCCCAAAAATAAATAAACGTTAAAAAAATAAATAAATAAAATAAAATAATATTATGAAAAACTATATGTGAACCAATTAGATAACCTATAAAAATGGATAAATTCCTAGAAACATAACTTACCACAACTAAATCAGGAAGAAGTAATAAAATTTGAATATAACAATTACCAGCAAGGAGATTAAATCAGTAATCAATCAAAAAACTTCCAACAAACAAAATTCCAGAACCAGATGCCTTCATAGACAAATTCTACCAAACATTTAAAGAAGAGTTAATACCTTTTCTTCTCAAACTATTCCAAAAAATAGAAAAGGAAGGAAAACTTCCAAATCCATTCTTTGAGACTGGCATTACACTGATACCAAAACCAGATAAAGACTCCACTAAAAAAGAGAACTACAGGCCAATATCCCTGATGAATATAGACACAAAAATCCTCAACAAAATACTAATAAAGTTAATCCAACAATACATTAAGAAAAAATGCTTCACCACAATAAAGTAGGATTTATTCCTGGGTTGCAAGAGTGGCTCAATATTTACAAATCAATCGGTGTAATACACCACATCAATAAGAGAAAAAATAAGAACCACCTGATCATTTCAATAGATGCAGGAAAAGCATTTGACAAAGTACAACATCCATTCTTCATAAAAACCCTCAACTAAGTAGGGTTAGCAGGAACATACCTCAACACAGTAAAGGCCATATATGGAAAACCCACAGATGATATGCCTCAATGTGGAAGAACTGAGAGCTTCTCCCTTAAGGCCAGAAACAACTCCAGGATGTTCACTCTCACCACTTTTATTCTACATAGTACTAGAAATCATAGCCACAGAAATCAGACAACAAAAATAAATAAAAGGCACCCAAACTGGTAAGGAAGAAGTAAAATGCTGACTATTTGCAGATAAAATGATTGTCTAGAAAAAGGCTCTGCCAAAAAATTGCTAGAACTGATAAATAAATTCAGTAAAGTCACAGGATACAAAATCAATGTACAGAAATCTATTGCATTTCTATATACCAATAATGAAGCAGCAAACAGAGAAATTAAGAAAACAATCCCATTTACAATTGCACCCAAAATAGTAAGATGTCTAGGAATAAACCTAACCAAAGAGGTGAAAGACCTGTACTCTGAGAACTATAAAACGCTAAAGAAAGAAAGTGAACACAACATAAAGAAATGGAAAAACATCCCATACTCATGGATTAGAACAAATATTGTTAAAATGTCCCTACTACTCAAAGCAATCCACACACTCAATGCAATCCTTATTAAAATACCAACAACATTTTACAGCTAGAACAAACAATCATAAAATTTGTATGGAACCTCAAAAGACCTTAAATACCCAAAGAAATCTTGAAAAAGAAAAGCAAAGCTGGAGGCATCACAATTCTGGACTTCAAGTCATATTACAAAGTGATAGTAGGCAAAACGATATGATATTGGCATAAAAATAGACATATAGATCAACGGAACAGAATAGAAAACCCAGAAACAAACCCACAATTATATGGTAAATTAATCCTTGGCAAAGCAGGAAAGAATATCTAATAGGGAGAAGACAATGTCTTCAACAGAGAAAACTGGACAGCTACTTGCAAAAGAATGAAGCCGGACCACTTTCTTATACCATACACAAAAATAAATTCAAAATGGATTAAAAAAACCTAAATGTGAGGAGCACCTGGGTGGTTCAGTTGGTTAAGCACCTGATTCTTGGTTTTGGCTCAGGTCATGAGCTCACTGGTTCATGAGTTTGAGCCCTGTGTCAGGCTCTGTGTTGACAGTGTAGAGTCTGCTTGGGATTCTCTCTCCCTCTCTCTCTGCCTCTCCACTGCTCATGCTTGGTCATATTCTCTCTCTCTCTCTCTCTCTCTCTCTCTCTCTCTCTCTCAAGAATAAATAAATAAACTTTAAAAAAACATCTAAATGTGAGACCTGAAATAACAATAATTTTAGAATAGAACACAGGCAATAATTTCTCTGACATTGGTCATAGCAACTTCTTTCTAGATATGTCCTGTGAAGCAAAAGAAATAAAAGCAAAAATAAGCTATTGGGACTACATCAAAAACAATGAGTTTCTGCACAGTGAAGGAAACAATCAACAAAACTAAAGGCAACTCAAGGAATGGGAGAAGATATTTGCAAATGACATATCTGATAAAGGGTCAGTATCCAAAATCTATAAAGAATTTATAAAATGTAACACCCAAAAAAACAAATAATCCAATTAAAAAATGAGCAGAAGACATAAACAGATATTTCTTCGAAGAAGACATCCCTATGGCCAACAGACACATGAGAAGATGCTCACCCTCATTTATCAGGGAAACGCAAACGCAAATCAAAACTACAATGAGATTTACCTCAAACCTGTCAGAATGGCTAAAATAAGAAACACAAGAAACAAGTGTTGGTGAGGATGTGGGGAAAAGGAAACCCTCTTGAACTGTTGATGGGAATGCAAATTGGTGTAGCCACTGTGGAAAACAGTATGAGAGTTCCTCACAAAGTTAAAAATAGAACTACCCTACCATCCAGGAATCACACTACTGAGTTTTTACCCAAAGAATACAAAAACGCTAAATCAAAGGGATACATGCACCCCTGTGTTTATAGCAATATTTGTTTACATTAGCCAAACTATGGAAGCAGCCCAAGTATCTGTTAATAGATAAATGGATATACATTGTATGTATATACAATGGAATATTATTCAGCCACAAAAAGAATGAAATCTTGCCTTTTGCAACAACGTGGGTGGAGCTAGAGACTATTATGCTGAACAAAATAAGTCAGTCAGATTTCACCCATATGTGGAGTTTAAGAAACAAAACAAATGAGAAAAGGGGAAAAAAGAGAGAGAGATAGGCAAGCCAAGAAACAGACTCTTAACTATAGATGACATACTGATGGTCACCAGAGGGAGGGGGTAGGAGGATAGGTGAAATAGGTGATGGGGATTAAGGAAGGCACTTGTCCTGATGGGTACCGGTTGATGTATGGAATTGTTGAATCACTAGATTGTATACCTGAAACTAATATAATACTATATGTTGACTAACTGGATTTAAAATTAAAGGAAAAAAAGAATCAGAGTCCTCCACATGTGAGCCTGTTCTCCATGTAATTCCATGAGGCAAAAGGATAAACAGATCAAAATTCACTGAGCCTTGAACTTTGTAATTATGGTTCTTGCAATGAAAAAAAGGATTGGGGCAGCAGGAAGGCAGAAGGTGGAGACTTTGTTTTATTTCAGCTGTGTACTCTATTAGTTATCTCTTACTGTGTCACAGATCAACCCAAAATGTAGTGGCTTAAAACAACACACATTTATTATGTTAAGGTCCTTATAGGTCAGGGATCTGAGCACAGCTGAGCTGAGCCCTCTGCTTCAGGGCATTTCACAGGGCTGCTATAGGTTTAGTCTCTCCCAGGCGAGACTGGGGAAGAATCTGCTCATGTGTGAGGTTGTTGCTGGGGTTTAGTTGGATTGAGGGTATCAGTTCCTTGTTGACTGTTGGTTGAAGGGGCTGCCCTCAGCCCTCAAGTGCTTGCCATGTAGACCTGTCTGCTGACAGGACAGCTTGTTTCATTAAATGTACAAGTGTGAATACTGGGACATGAGATCATCTGCCATTTTAGAAGTCGGCCTGCCACTTGTATAAAGTAAGACTATATATATATGTATATATATATATATATATATATATATTCAAATTCAAGTTAGTTAACATACAGTGTAGTCTTGGTGTCAGGAGTAGAACCCAGTGATTCACCTCTTACATATAACACCCAGGACTCATCCCAACAAGTACTCTCCTTAATGCCCATCACCCATTTAATCCAACCCCCACTGCTCCCCTCCAGCAACCCTCAGTTTGTTCTCTGTATTTAAGAGTCTCTTAATGGTTCGCCTCCCTCTGTGTTTTTATCTTAGTTTTCCTTCCCTTCCCCTATGTTCATCCACATATGAGTTAAATTCCACATGAGTGAAGTCATATGATATTTGTCTGTCTCTGACTGATTTACTTCACTTAGCATAATACACTCTAGTTCCATCCACACAAGATTTCATTCTTTTTCATCACTGAGTAGTATTCCATTATATATATACATATATGTATATATACATATGTGTACACACACACATATACATATCTATATATCTATATATCTATATATCTTCTTTATCCACTCATCAGTTGATGGACATTTGGTCTCTTCCTATAATTTGGTTGTTGATAAAGACTTTATATTTTATATCATACTTTTCCAAATTCACATAAAATAAATTAGCCTTCATTGGTTGAGAGAACCTAATGGTGCTTAGAGTTGACAAATCAGTATATTAAGAGGGTACTTGTGAATTATGCTACATTTATATATTAATTTAAGGCAAATATTTCAGGAACATCATTAGAATAAATTGCTGCCATGCTAGGCAGTGTTAGACCAGGTAGGTTCCTAAAACAAGAAAGTGCAAGTTGGGGAGACAGGAAACCCTGACTTCAAATTCTGATCTGTCACACAACACCAGGTGGTCTGAGCCCCCTGGAACCCTCCTTCATGCTCTCTGGCTCACTACCCAACCAAAGGTGACCACCATCCTAACGACAGCAGGTTCTTTTTGCTGAGTTTTGAACTTCAGATCAATGGGCACATAATGTAAGTATTTTTTGTGTGTATTTCTGGCTTTTTTGGTCATCACTATGTGAAATTCAACCATGGTGTTAATGTAGCTGTAGTTAGTTCATTCATTCTCATTACTTTTTAGTACTTCTATGTATGAACACATCCAAATTTATCCATCCTACTGTGGATGGTTTTGTTTTTTGTTTTTGGGTTTTTTTTTTTTTTGGCTATTATGAATAGTGTTGTTCTTTCAATTGTTGTGTTCATATAGAACCATTGCTTTTACACCTAAGAATAACATTACTAGGTGATAGGAATGTGTGTGTTCAGCTTAAAAGCTAAGGACGGTTTACCAGAGTGGTTGTAACAATTTACACTCTTCTTAGCAGTGTAGGAAAGTTCTGGGTGCTCCACAGTCTCACCAAAGCTAGTGTTGTCAGTTTTTAAAATTTTAGCCAATTTGGTAGATGTCATATATTTAAATGTGGTTTTAATTTGCATTGTCCATTTATTAAAGAGATGAGCACCTTTTCATATATTTATTGGCTAATTGCATATCACCTTTTCTGATGCTTATTCTTTGTATATATCTTTTCCCATTCTGTGGCTTTTTTTTTTTTTTTTAATTCTCTCAATGGTGTAATTTGATAAACGGAATTTCTTAATTTTAGTGTCGCTCAATTTAACATGTAACTTCCTTCATATGGTTCCTTGAGTGGTTTATATGTTCTGTGCAAGAAATCTTTCCCTGTTCTAAGTACATGAAGATGTCCTCCTATATTATTTTCTAGAAACTTCATTGTTTTGCTTTTTACATTTAGATTCACCATGCTCCTGTAATTGATTTTTTGTATACTGTGGGGTACGGGTCAATTTTCTTTCCTTCCTTTTTTGTTTTTTCTTAATATTGGCATCTTTTATTGATAAGTAAATTTTTTCTTTGCATTGCTTCCTTTGTTGTAAACCAATTGTGTATACATGCATGGGTCTCTTCCTTGATTTTTTTGTTGTGTTGCATTTGTCTATTCATTTTTTATTTGTTCATTCTTGCACCAATACCACTTTATCTTAACTTTGTAGCTTTATAATGTCTTGATATCTAGTATGGTGGATTCTCCCACCTTGTTCTTTAATTCATAGGGATACACGCACCTCTATGATTATTGAAACCTTATTTACAATAGCCAAACTATGGAAGCAGCTCAAGTGTCCACTAATAAAGAAGGTGTGGTATATTATATTCCACAACATACAATGGAATATTATTTGGCCGTAAAAAAGAATGAAATCTTGCCATTTGCAACAACATGGGTGGAGCTAGACAGTATAACGCTAACTGAAATAAGTTAGAGAAAGACCATATGATTTCACTCATATGTGGAGTTTAAGAAACAAAACAAATGAGCAAAGCAGGAAAAAAAGAGAGACGCAAACCAAGAAACAGACTCTTAACTGTAGAGAACAAACTGATGGTTACCAGAGAGAAGGTGGGTATGGGGATGGGGGCAAGAGGGGATAGCGATTAAAGAGGACACTTATCATGGTGAAAAAAAAAAAAACAAATAGGAAA